>NW_016159334.1:48581-69315 GCF_001687245.7 Rhagoletis zephyria | reverse complement strand
AAATGCTTGAAACTGCAATATTTCGAAATTTAAGGACGCTAATTTACTCAAAATTGATACACCCCGGCTTACCATCTAGCGGTAGGTTTCGGAAAGGTGAAAAAACATATATTTAACACTTGCACCGGGTATTTTATGTTCGGCTCCACCCGAACTTAGACTTTCTTACTTGTTTTTACTATATTAGCGTCATGGAATTTTTCGTGGCTTATTGTCAATATTTTGTGTATCAGATTTTTTGCCGTGTTTATTTTGTATTTTGTTGGTTGCGATGAAAGGTAGTTGATAAGGCGTCCAGAGAAAATAGGTTTTGAGTACCAGTCAAGTAAAAGATTGTGTTTTTCTCTATGGATGCAGACGTCAAGATAAAGAATTTTAGAGTTTACTTCCATTTCAATCGTGAATTGTAATTTATTATGATATTTGTTAAGAGTATCTAGAATGATGTTCGCGTCGTTACGTTTAATTATGGCAAAAATGTCGTCTACGTATTTGCAAATAAATTTGATGTCTATGTTAAACTGTTGCTTTAGTTCGGAGATGGCATTGTCAAGTAGGTCATCCATGACAGTGTCTGCGATTGTAGGGGAGATCGGATGACCCATGTGCATTCCAAAGGTCAGTGTGTATAATTTATTGTCAAACATAAGNCAAAATCTTCGATAAATCAGTAAATATTGAAGCTAATTTATTTAAAATTGACGCTTGCAACAATTCCTTACCAAGAAATACGTTTCTGGTAAAATTTTGGAAAATGGGCGTGGCACAGCCCACTTATGATCACATATATGTATCTCGCTAACCGTTCTACCAATTTGTACCAAACTCGGTATTTTTATGTGCTTGCCATATGAAAGAAAAACGTTGAAAATTATTGATATCGGACTAAAATTACGGCCACTTTTCATATAACGGTAAATTTCAGAAATGCTTGAAACTGCAATATTTCGAAATTTAAGGACGCTAATTTACTCAAAATTGATACACCCCGGCTTACCATCTAGCGGTAGGTTTCGGAAAGGTGAAAAAACATATATTTAACACTTGCACCGGGTATTTTATGTTCGGCTCCACCCGAACTTAGACTTTCTTACTTGTTTTTACTATATTAGCGTCATGGAATTTTTCGTGGCTTATTGTCAATATTTTGTGTATCAGATTTTTTGCCGTGTTTATTTTGTATTTTGTTGGTTGCGATGAAAGGTAGTTGATAAGGCGTCCAGAGAAAATAGGTTTTGAGTACCAGTCAAGTAAAAGATTGTGTTTTTCTCTATGGATGCAGACGTCAAGATAAAGAATTTTAGAGTTTACTTCCATTTCAATCGTGAATTGTAATTTATTATGATATTTGTTAAGAGTATCTAGAATGATGTTCGCGTCGTTACGTTTAATTATGGCAAAAATGTCGTCTACGTATTTGCAAATAAATTTGATGTCTATGTTAAACTGTTGCTTTAGTTCGGAGATGGCATTGTCAAGTAGGTCATCCATGACAGTGTCTGCGATTGTAGGGGAGATCGGATGACCCATGTGCATTCCAAAGGTCAGTGTGTATAATTTATTGTCAAACATAATATAGTTATTGTCTTTAAGGCAGAAATCTAATATCTCCTGGAATTTCTTCTTTGGAATAATGGTCTTGACTTTGATTNAGAAATCTAATATCTCCTGGAATTTCTTCTTTGGAATATTGGTCTGGGCTTTGATTTGGTCCCATTTGTTTATAATGATTTTTGCAACTAACATTGTTGGTATATTGGTGAACAGGGAAACGACATCAAATGATACTAGAACATCTTCATCACATACATTTATTTCGGCTAACCTATCTTTTAGAGATTAGAGTCTGTAGAATCTCTCCAATAAATTTTGACAATTTGTAGCAGGGTACCATAACTGAAGAAGCAATAGGACGTAGAGGAACTTCGGGCTTATGTATTTTCGGCAATCCATAAATTCTAGGTGCTGCGCCTGCTGAGCAAGTGAGCTGTTGTCTACTATTCTGTTGTTTTTTTTTTAGAGCATTTGTAGGGTCAGTTCTTGTTGTTCTGTAAGTGTTTTTGTCTTCAACAAGTTGGTGCATTTTTTCCATGTACTCATTTTTATACATTGCTATTGTTTCCTTTGTCCGCATCCGTTATAATGGCAGTGTTCTTGTGTAGTCTGACAAACGCGTTTGCCCTGTAAAATGCTGCTAGTATGAATTTCTCTGCTGCATTATGCTTTATGTTGCGCCTGAATAGTTGAATTCTGTTGCTTACTCTGTTTCTCGCTATTTCCTTTTCTTTTTCGTTCTCCAATGATATTATGAGCTGTTCCACTTCCGCTATTACGTGTATTGGTGAGAAGTTTGATTTAGTGTTTGGCAGAGTGAATTTCTTTGCAAGTGAGAGTATCCACTCTACTTCTTCGGGAAATTCAATCGCGGTTTTGTTAACGAACCAGTTGCGTTTGCGTAACGAAGTGTTGCGTTTGGTGATTTTGTTATGCTGTGATGTGTGTGAAATTCCAGGAGATATTAGATTTCTGCCTTAAAGACAATAACTATTTTATGTTTGACAATAATTTACATTATATACATAGACCTTTGGAATGAACATGGGTCATCCGATCCCCCTACAATAGCAGACATTGTCATGGATGACCTACTTGAGAATGCCATCTCGGAGCTAAAGCAACAATTTAACATAGACATCAAATTTATTTGCAAATACGTAGACGACATTTTTGCCATAATTAAACGTAACGACGCGAACATCATTCTAGATACTCTTAACAAATATCATAATAAATTACAATTCACGATTGAAATGGAAGTAAACTCTAAATTTCCTTATCTTGACGTCTGCATCCATAGAGAAAAACACAATCTTTTACTTGACTGGTACTCAAAACCTACTTCCTCTGGACGCCTTATCAACTAGCTTTCATCGCAACCAACAAAATACAAAATAAACACGGCAAAAAATCTGATACACAAAATATTGACAATAAGCCACGAAAAATTCCATGACGCTAATATAGTAAAAATAACTAATATCCTAAGCAGCAACAACTACCCTAACCATTTAATACGCGAGCTAATAAACCAAGAAATAAGCAAAAACTGTAGCCAAAAACACACAAAAACAAATGCAGAAATAAACACAACAAAAAAGTTCTACATTGTGACATATATATATATATATAACAGAAAACTTTGATCACAGCATAACAAAATCACCAAGCGCATCACTTGCTTATAAGACAAGCTGCACTCTGTCAACAATATATACAAAAACAAAGTGTCCTGTTGATATCTACCAACAAAATAATATTATATATGAAATTACTTGTAAAGGAAAGGAGAATGATGTGGAAAAGTATATATTGGCACAACAAAACGGCCTTTGGGTGTTCGACTAGGCGAACATGAAGCCGACGTAAGAAAACAAAAGACCAGCACAGCACTAGCACAACACATTATATCAAGTGGACACTCAGCTGATTTTGCAAACGCGAAAATTATTGACCGGGAAAAGAGAGAAGCAACCAGATATACACTAGAGAGCCTGAGGGTTATGGAGAAACGAGAAAAGACGATAAACAAAAAGAAGATACAGACAACATAGCGGCCGCTTATACATATATAATGTTTATTAAAATAAGACTTTAGTATTGACAAAGTTACCATAATGTATGGATGGTATTGATTTTCAGCGTATACGCGTTTAGTAATGTTCCTTTTGTTTGTAATGTTGTGTTAGTCGCAGAAATATAAATGTTTTTATGTTATTAATTTCGAAATTTGTTTTAATTTTCAAAACAATAGTGTGAGTTGGTTTGTCCCTATATTTAAAATGTTTAATTGTCTTTATTTATATATTTTTATTGCTTTATGGTTATGATTTAATGTTTTGTATCTCATTGGTTTGTGACAGATATTAAATAAACGAATTGCCCCTGAAGATGCTAAAAATATTAGCGAAACGTTGGGCTGGAAAAATGGAATAACTTAGTTTTATTCGCATCTTGAAAGTCAGATCAGACGAGTCTATAAGTATACATGTTAAATAAATCAAGAACTGATCGGAATATACATACATAGTATTCTCATTTCATTTTAGCAATAAATAATAACATATATTTAAGAAAGTATTTTCATGAACATTATACTGCTAAATTTTAATAACTATTCCATTGAAATAAAGCGAAACTAGCATCTGTAAAATATCCTTTGAAATCTTTATCTCTTAATATTTTGACTATATATTTGCCTATAATTCAATTAGATTTTTTGCAACATATACATCTGATAAGTTATCTGCCCATTATAGTGATTGTGCTCATAACACTGCAATTTTATAGCATCTGACACAAGTCTACACCAGACTATGAAGAGTTTATAATAATAATAATAATAGATTGGCGCTTACACATATGTTAGTGTTTGGCCGAGCTTCTCCTCCAAATTGTGGCGTGCGCCTTGATGTTGCCACACAAAGCGGAGGGACCTACAGTTTTACGACGACTCCGAACGGCGATTTTATTTTTATGAGAAGCTGTTTTTCATGGCAGAAATATACTCGGAGGTTTGCCATTGCCTGCCGAGGGGCGACCGCTGATAAGAAAAAACCTTTTTTCTATATTTTTGCGATGGTGCGTTGACCAGGGATTGAATCCAGGCCCTGTGGAGTGTAAGCGGCTGCCGGAAGAGTTTATAAGTCTATTTATTTTGATTGCTTTTGTCTATAGGCCTTTAAATTGTAAACAGATCCCCAGAGAATACATAAAGCACAGGTTTTAGTTCTTCAATTTTTGATATCGATATTTCGACCTCAATCTGAGGTAATCTTCAGGAACTCTTACTTGTGCCCGGTCGACCAGCAACTAAGAGTTCCTGAAGATGGCCTCAGATTGAGGTCGAAATATCCATATTAAAAGTTAAAGAACTAAAACCTGTGTTTTATGTATGCCATTTATTTTGTTAAAAATTGTTTATGTTACAACTTTTCAATAAAAGCGATAAATGCATAAGCATTTTTTATCTAAGATTAACAAAGTTGTGGAAACCGCCTGGGATGACATTGGAAAAAAATAATTATTCAGAAAGGATTAAAAAGAAAACACACAACATGGTACTTTAGATGAGATTTTGCATATTTTAAGTTATTTTACATACGTGGTTTTTATAGTAAAGTTAAATAAATATTGTTTACGACGATAATACGAAGACTTTCCCTAGACTTCCCGAAGACTTTTGACCTAGTTTCAATTTTTAAGGATAATCGAGTTTAATTTTTTAATCCTGCAATAGAAGATCCCAATTCTAGCTCAACCAGTTGTTTATGTTGACGTGTAACGTGGCCAGAACGTTGCCAGTTCCAAAATTTTATGAGCAAAAATTGCCAAAAACCTAAAATTTACAACAATTGGGTAAGCAGATGACCACCTGAATTCATTGTAGAAGACATACTGAAAAGCTAGCAATATTCGCTCACCCGTTTCGCAGAAATTTCAAACTTTTTGACTCAACCCATCATTAACCTTCCAAATAGTGTAACGTAGCCAGTGCACATTCGAATGCCTATAACTTTGAAACCCAAGGAATTATTAAAACCTTTCTTTTACAGGTACATAGATTGGACCGTGCGTGATCATATCACCTAAAAAGTCCAGTTGGTTTTGAGTTATTTAGTGGACAATTGATTCATACTTTAGAAAAAATGTGTACGAATGTAACGTAGCCAGTCAAATAATCGGCCATTAGAGGATTTTACATACGTATTCCATTTCTTGCAGTGTATATTATTATTAAACTAATTGTGACCATTTGTGGTGTAGGTTGAGTGAAATGATATCATCGTTCATTGTTTAAGTCTAATAGACATACATATGTGTACACACGTGCATATAATATTTGGTAAGTACCTTATTTTTTGATTAAAATTGTATGACCTTTGCATGTGGATATATATTAAAGTACTTTCATGCATATGTTGGGACCGCGGCTTTACATATAACCACATAAGAAGTTTGGATTATTAGTGAATTACTGTGTGTGTTAGTGAGAGGTCACAAGGCGCAATAACAACAAGAAAATGAATTTCTTGCTGCATATATTTTCATTGGTAAATTAAAATTTTTAAAGTTTTCCATAAATAAATGCTCAGAATATATGTATATTCATTTTTTCGTTGCTTGGTGTGGTCTATCCAGTAGAATCCCACATGTGTTACGAAAAATTCTCAGACTTGCTGAAAATGTCCAATCGGTTTATAAATATTTATGTATTATGTCCAGAATTCAAAGTCCAATTCAACGCTAAGAACTTTCCTCTGCGTCTAATCAACTCTACTAATAAAACAGATAAAAATTCCTTTATTGTAGAGGATGAAATTCTCTATATAATTGCAGTGGGAAGAAGTACTATGCTAATAATCTTTTCCGCGTAATCAATTGCTATTGTTTTCCTTTTAAGTTTGATCAAACGTGTGGAAACTCGTACAAGGCGTACGGATTCTAACGCTTAAAACGTCTAAAGGTCCTGGCCCAATGCAGGCTCGCTTTGCTTGCTTCGCTGCGAGAAGTGTCAAAAATTATTTGGAATATATAAAACGTATAAAGACTGGCCAAATGGCGGCTTTTCTTCACTTGCTTTAAGCGCCTCAAAGTTTCAAATAGGCAAATGTTTTATTTTAAAGCGTTTTGTATGCTTTTGGCAAAAAGGTATATTCCCGTTCAAAAAACATAAATTCAAACAAAAATTTGCTTACTTAATTTAAAAAAGTCAAAGTAAAATTGGTTCGTTATTGCCATACTTATATTTAACATATCGTTATCTTGTAGTGAAAAGTTGCAAACCCACTTTTACAAGTTTTATACGAGAGGAAAAAACTTCTTATAGCTCTTTTCTTCAAGTAAATCGCTTTTTTAAGTTATAGTTTTTTTAGTAAATGTAGATATACATATGTATGTATCATTATTACCATTTCTTTTAAATACAAACATTGTTTCGCATTAATTTCAAAATAAATCTGAAAGTTTTTGATAAATTTTCTAGAGTTTTCTAGGAAAATAATTATAATATTAAGGGGGGCAGACATTGACTTTTCAACCAGACAGCTGGTTACCTTGATAGCGTTCTAAGCCGCCATTCGGAAAAAACAAGTTTTCAAAGTAAATCAAAGCAAATAAAAGTCAGCAAGGCGCGCAAAGCAAGCCTGCATTGGGCCAGTGCCTTAAGGGAGGACAAAATAGTTTAAAGGAGGACGGTGTATGAAGACGTCTTTGCTTCAGGAGGACACAACATGCCTTTCATTTCTCGAAAAAGCTTGGGAAAAGGCCTTTTGTGCGTTTTAATAAATTTATTTATTAAAAAAAATCAACAGTAATGTCCTGTTTATATTATGCCAGAACAAGCCAGTCCAGAGCGCCAGGCCCGCGCTGGACCGGAATGACGGCTGTCTACTAGTGTTGCCAGTTTTTTTCCAGCCATACGGGACAGATGCATAATTTGTCCCAAAAATACAGGGTTATTTAACGGGAAAATTTAACGGGACAAATTAGAAATAAAGGATGTACTTTAAAAAGCCCTTATATTAACAAAGGTGATCCATTTTAAAGAAGTAATGTTCAGACAACGCTTTTTAAATTATACAAAAATATGTATGTGTATAGACATATAAATGACAAAACCATAAAAGCAAAGTAAGAGATACGGTTGCTGTCAAAATAATAGCAGCAAAATTGAAAATGATGCTGTTGGCAACTCTATTTTTATTTATTTTTAATAATTTTCGTTTAAAATATGGGTCGATCTTTATAACATACCTCATGAATAAAAGTTTCAAAGCCTGCACAAAGTTCACAAAAACTAAATAAACTTAAAAAATGTTCATCAAAATTTCGATATTTTGAATTAGATTTCCTAGAAAGATTTCGAGTAGCTTTATATCTCATTCAATTTTAGTATAATAAAGTGCTGTGGTGTAGTGGTAAGCAGTGCGCGCTTCCACTCCGCAGGGCCTGGGTTCAATCCCACACAGCAACATCGCAAAAAAGTGCAGAGAAAGGGTTTTTTCTTAACAGCGCACATAGGAGTATTTCATTAATCTGGCCGGCCAAAACCCCATTTCCAAAAACTGGCCCGAGTTCAACAAAATTTTATTTTTAGTACGCCAAGACTCTAATGCATTATTTTCGATAATAATTTATTTTCATGATTAAAATACCAAGATTCTACAGCCAATGTAAATTCGTGCATTGCTTGTGAAAATTGGAAACGTTCTTAGAATAGATGCATTTTAAATAAACACTTTTATAGTTTTCAGCAAAGTTTTTGAGAATAAAACCATGGATTCTTATGAAGCAAGTAATTGGGTACCATGTTTATGTATTTTAAATTTTAATTAGTCATTAATGAGTTCCTTATTAAATTTTTAAAAGTGATATTCTGAGACTAAATTTATTTTTATTTTTTTTTTAACGTTTTTGTTCTAGTGTCCTGCTTTGCCCGGCATTGATTCTACTTTTTTGGGTAGCTTGTGTTCCGAGTTTTCACATAAGCAAAAGATTGATCCCGCTTTTTTAAATTTTGTGATTTTAAGCTACATACATATATATATATATATATCACAGCGAACGGCAGTGCGCGCGGGTGACGAAAGCAGCCACAGTAGCATGCTGAAATGACTCGCCTATATACACACGAGATTTGGAAGTTTTTATCCAGACGTCCAATCGACATGTTTGAGATATCGTTGGAAAGGTCTTGTGTGTCCAGAAAATGTATTCAAGCTTCATAAGCGATTAACCGGATTCTTAAAAATTAGGCTAAAGTGTTGCGAAACAAAAAAAGTTTTTTTGATTTTGCCGGTTTAAGGGGGCATGTGGGAACACCCAACATATTTAGTGTTATTCTATAGGCCAATACCTTTCAAACGATACCTTAAATATTGGGTTCCGGCCACTAGTTGGAAAGATATAGAGGTATATGTGTTTTGGTTCGTGTCTCCACTACGAGATGCTTTGGTATGTATGTGGCGTCTGTACGTACCATCATTTAATTTTTTTCAAACTTTCAGGAATTAAAGTACAAAAAAAACTAAGAAGGTTTTGTTCCAGGATGTTTTGATTCGTACGCCTTTGTGGGCGTGGCTGCTGCCTGAAATTCGAAAAAATGCAATTTTTTTAAACTACAACTGAGGCCGCACTAGTCAGTCCATGTCATTCATGTGGATATCAGTAGAAGGGTCTTCAAACAAGCTATCTAACGCTATCTTTTTTGTTTATAAAATATAAATATGTCATAACTTTACCGCTAAAAATCGGGCTGCTGAAAATATACATTTCGGGTATTTTCTCAAAAACTGGTCAGTCGATTTTATTCTAAGTTTCCACAAATCTAGCTCAAAATCTTAGCTTTCATCTGGCATACAGCTTATATCTGGGAAAACTCTTGTTGTGGCGATATTGCGATTCAAATTGAAAAAATATCGCTCCAAAAAGGGTCAAATGGTTAAAAATTAACATGTCCGTCTAATTTGGTTACTTTAAAATATAAAAATAACATACCCAGTTTCCCGAACAAAATTTATAATTCCCCGATTGCCACTTAAACAGAAATCCCCTGGAAATCGGGGAATTTTCCGCAAGTTGACAAGTTGAAGGATGCAGCTGTGCTAATCAATTCGTACATGTCTTGGAAACCACAATTTGTGTGTATTTTAGATTTTTTTTCCAGTCACATGCCGAAATTGTAACATTTTTCCCCATTTTAATTGAAGGTATGTACACAGTATGTAACTATGCTACATGGGTTTATCACCCGCACTTGACCTACCTGGGAAGACGCGTTACCTACAGTTGTACATAAATATGTATGTAGGAATGGATTTAGTTTACCCAATGTGCCGCTACTACTTACATACATATGTATACATAAATTGCCACTGGGCAAAACTACTTGAGAAAAAACCATTAGTTTAATAGCACGAAGTAAAACTTAAAAAAAAAAAACACATGGGTGCGCCCCACACCTAGGGATGATCCGATACAAGTAAATACGAGTATGTACTCGATACTTTTGTTTCAATACCAACTACTTTTTTTACTCGAATCGTTGTTTCGATACCTACTTCGTATCGAAAGAAAAGTACTTTTATCGGATCGATTTGAGCAGGTGCCATATCTTGTCGACAATATTTGTTCTATTGAAAATAATTGCTTCGTTTTTATGAAAAATAATTTCTTTAAGCAATGACACCGCCAAAATCTAACTGCCCGTCTCCACAGGGTAGAGTTTATATCACGATACATATGTTAGAATATAAATAGCCAATGGAGACCGCTTTATATCTTGCCATCTATTGCCGGCAATTTGGTAGTTTGACAGCTACATTTTCATTTGCACGAAAACTTCGTGTCGGCATCATTATTGATATTTTAATATAAAAGCAAAAATTTAGCTGTTTTCTGTCAAAATATTTGTTATTATGTACTTGGGTGTAAAAGAATATATTTTTTTAAATTTTATAAGTGATTAAATCCGGCAAAAATGTGTTTCTTACAAATGCTTATATCAATATATAAAAAGCCCACACAAATATTGCCACTGATATAACTTATATCTAGTGACCAAAATTACAGCTGGACAGCAATAAATTTTATCCTGTGGAGACGGCCAGTAAAGTGTGGATATAATTTTACAAAGCTAGTGATACCACAATAAAGTGCAAGCAATGCATTGTAGCCGTAATCTTTTGTGGGAACCTTTCAAAGGTGGAATTTTTTGTCTAAGTAATCGTATCACTTCTAGTGCTACTAATCAAGAAATATACATATCGATACCTCAACTGAAAACATATTCAAAGTTTCGAACTCTCTGCCGAGATAGGTCGATCTGTCACTCAGGTGCCGCTCAAGGTATGTCACAGATAACGTCTGAAAAATAGTTTCGCTTTGTTGCATGTAAAAGGATGAAAAATTATTGATATAAGTAGGTATCGATACATTCGTTTAACTCATATAAGTAGTATCGAAATAGCGATTTGAGTAAAATCATTTGAGTAGATATCGATACTTCGATGGTATTGGAACGTCCCTACCCACACCCAGTAGAAATCTTAACAACAATTAAACTACGAGGCAATCAGACGAATACAGTTGTTTATTGTATCCAAAGTTGGTACCAAGTTGATAAGTTTTTATCATTTCTCATATTTTTTTTTTATTTTTAATTTTTTCGAATACATATCATCCTTGTTATCATCATATCCTTGATCATCCTTTTTCGCTTTATTCCGTATTCGAAAAACTATGTGTTTCAATGCACACATCGATTTGAATACATAATTAAGATTTAGAGAATATTTTTAGCAATTTATTTGAGAAAAATAAAACATTTAGTTTATTGTTTGTATTTTCGTCGATTTTAAATTTGCTTCCTCAAAATAACTGATATCAAATAAAACACCTCTTTGAGGTAAAATTTTCTAGTGACGAAAGCTGAACTAGAAACACAAAATTTATGATATCAATTTCGTGACGAAAATTATAGGCATTTTTTAACTGCCTTTCAAACGTACGGAAAATTTTTTTTTATTTATTCGGAACGTCGCGAAATTACGTCTACTGCTAGAAACACAAAATAAAAATCAGAACTTTTGCAACGATTCGTATGAATAAAAAAGATTTTCCCTACGTTTCAAAGGCAGTTAAAAAATGCGTATGATTTTCGTCACGAAATTGATATCATAAATTTTGTGTTTCTAGTTCAGCTTTCGTCACTCGAAACTTTTACCTCAAAGAGGTGTTTTATTTGATATATATATACACTAGCTTTTACCCGCGGGTTTCACCCCGCGTCTTTATACAAATATGAAAAATACTTTATGTAAACATGTTATACTCTCTGCTCTAATTTTACTATAGCCGAGATAGCAGCACATGGTAGGACAGCTGTATAGCTTGGGTGTTATGGAATTAAATGCAATAATAATATTTTGGCACTGCAGGTGTTTTTATTTAGGTCAAAATATCTCCAATAAATTATATAATATAAGAAATACTATCTAATTTCTTACGAATAATAACTCTAATATGATTTCACAGCATTTTTTTAATACTTCAAAGTATCTATTAACATAAATGCATTTTCCAATACAATTATCATACATTTTATTTTCGATAAAGTTTCGAGTTTTACTTTAAGGCATTCTTGTTTATTGTCATTGCAAAAGCTAAGCGAACTGGAAACTGAGGTATTTTAAATTCGAAAGGCATATCAAAAGGAATTAAAGGAGTCCGAAGTTATGGCTGACTAAAAATTCTACGACTATGAGATATGCCACGCCCCCTCCTACAAAGTCATTTATATATATACCTTACTATAAGCATCTACCATAGATTTGTCTGCATACCAATTTTCAAGTTCATGTGACTTATGTTTCCGAAGTTATAGCGATTAAAAATTTGCAGGCCTATGGGAGGTGCCACGCCCCTTGCAAAATTAACACCATATGTGCAAAAAAATCCATACCTATAAACTTCCCGGGGTAAAAACAAATAAGTGTGCAAAGCTTCGTGCGATTCCGTGTAGTAGTTCAAAAGTTATAAGGTAATAAACAAACAGACATTCACATTTATATATATAGATATATTTAGATAAATCTACGATATTTCAGTAAATATTATTTCAGTAATATTATGGTGAAATCCCAGTATCTAACAAATCTGTCGAAACTCTTTGAGATCGGGCAATAACCACGCCCACCTACCATATAGCGGTAATTTACAGAAACACAAAAACTGCGATAAATCAGTAACTACTGGAGCTAGTTCACTCGAAATTGAAGCTTGGAATAACGTCTTAACGTCTTAGCATTAAATTTGATTATCAAAAATTTTTGGATAATGGGCGTGGCGCTGCCCACTAATGACCACAAATGTGTATCCCAGTGCACTTAATTGCCTGACTAAAATTACAGCCGCTTCCCATATAATGTTAAATTTCATGAAATAGGAAAACTCCAATATTTAAATAATTTAGGACGCTAATTTACGACAAGTTAATGCTTACAATATTCTCTTTAGAATAAATAAGACTTATATCGCTATTATTACAAAAATTTTGTTTTATTACATTTTCTTACCTATATTGTGAGACATATTTGAACTATCTAATTCCCTAAATTAAAGCTGAATTTGATCTTTTAACATTTGGCAACCCTCCCACATTTTGTTTAGGAATACAACTTTTTCAAAACCATTTCGGTTGATGCCCATATTGCACCAATTAATTTAACTTAGCTGAATTTAATTTTTTAACAGGTGGCAACTCTTTTAATATTCTAACCTGGATATAAACCTTCTCCTTGCCGAGACAAATACGTAGGTATGCGTGTTTCTACAATAAAACCACGACGAAATAGAGTCAATCGATGTCAAACTTTAAACAACTTTATTTTCTTTGTTTTGGTGGAATAATTGGACGTCCCCCTTCTATTTACTTGATTTTAAACGTTTACAATTCTAAATGTTAAAACACGTCTTTCTAAAACATTTCGAGTTGAAATATTCATAAAAATAATTTTGCCCCCTAAATCGGCCAAATACCCCTATGTGCAGCGGTCGCTCCTCGGCAGGCAATGGCAAACCTCCGAATGTATTTCAGCCATTAAAAGCAGCTTCTCATAAAAATACAATCGCCGCTCGGAGTCGGCGGTAAACTGTAGGCCCCTCCCCTGACAACATCAAGAGGCACGCCACAAATCGAAGGAGAAACTCGGCCAAATGCTAACATATGCGTAAGCGCCAATCTATTATTGTTATTAAAGAGCAACCTTCATGTCGCTAAAAATTACCGTTTATTTTTTAGATTTTTCTTTGTTTGGAGGGTGTTACGCATTTTCTTCCACATAAATGTCCGTTTTGTTAATGCATTATATGGAAATTCGAAACACCCTCCCCAAAAGATTATAAAAAATCAACGGTAATTTATTTATTTATTTGTATATAATATTAGTCAAGTGAACAATATATTTTTACTGACTATTGAACAATTTTACTTAAAGACTAGTTACAGCAAGGTTTGTTACTGTTGACCTACCTTTGACAAATCCGTGTTGGTTACAGCAGATAAGACCACTAATTGCGAATGAGAGTTTGTCTTTTACAACAATCTCGAAAATTTTAGAGACCGTGGATAATTTTGAGATAAGTCTATAATTACTTACGTCGTTCTTGCTACCGCTTTTATAAATTGGGGTTATAGATGCTATTTTCCAGTCGTCTATAAAAACGCGGGATGTTAAGGACTTATTGAAAATAAGCATCAGCGGCTCAATCAGGGAGAAGCGCTTTTTGAAAATAATCGCCGAAAGTCCATCCGCCTCCATTTGTTTGGAGGATTTTAGCGATTCGATGGCTCTTCTAACGTCTTCGGTGGCTACAAAAAGCGAACCGAAAGACAGTGACGAGTCGGAAAAGAAACAATCATCGAAAGGTAGATCAGCATCGGACACAAAATTGGCACAAACAAACTCAGAAAAAAGATTAGCCGCATCAACAGGAGTGGTCGCATGTTTATCGCTGTATAAGACGGAGGAAGGAATGCCAGAACTTGATTTTTTAGATTTTATATAACTCCAAAAAGCTTTTGGGTTATTTTTGATGTTGGATTCATAGTTTTTAATGTACCTATCACATAGACGCTTATCGAGGGCGTTGCAACTCTTACGGTAACGCTGATAACGTTCAAGGTATAAAGTGTGCCCGGATTTTTTGAACTTTTTGATTTTTCAGACGTTTCAACTCTTTTGTGTGCCATGGTAATTTATAATGTTTCCTAGTGAATGTGGGGATTAGATCCACGCAAAGATCAAAACACGAGATTTAAATGTGGTGAAGGCGTTGGTGGTATCCATTTTAGTAAAGATCGTGTTCCAATCGATTCTTAGCAATTGTGAATTAAGCTTATTAAAGTTGCATAGATTATAGTTAAAAATAGGTTGCAAAATACTAGGCGATGGAGTAAAGAATTCGTAGAATCGGAGTATAATTCCTAAAGGAATATGGTGGGCATTCCGCGGAGAAATTGGTGAATCGCATACCTCCAGCTGATGATTTAAGTTGTCACTTAAATAAATTAGGTTTAAAAGTCGATTAAAATCGTTAAAATGATGATTAATTTGAGAAAGGCCAATACTTAAGAGACTATCAGTAACATAAAGTTCATTGACATTGCACACATTAACTGGCGTTAACACTGATGAACTACTTCAGTTACTCCAAGAAATATTATTAAGATTAAAGGACAAGGACACACATATGGTGATTCTTAACTTCAGAACTTAAATAAACTAAATTATCAATGTGACATTTATAAATCTCGTCGTTACTGTTGGGTGGGATATACGACGCACACACGAACAGTTAGCCGAAAGAGCCCCGCATAGTAACGCAAAGTTGATCGAGGAGGGAATCAGAATTAAGTAACTGAACTAAAGATGAGCTGAATTTCCGCTGTACAGCGATTAACACGCCACCGCCTCTGGAACACCCAGTTTTGATTTCCTCGGGCCTAACTTCCGGCAATAGCAACTTATCAAACGAGTTTTCCGGTACCCCAAGCTTAAAGTTGACACGTTTTAAAGAGTCAGTTGGCGCATCCTTTTTAATAAGTTTAAAACATGATAAAATATTTTTTTCGATTCCGGAGTGTTTTCCAACATATTGAATAATATCAACAGAGCTGATAGATGGCTTAAAAGATGATAAATGAAGCCACTTTAATGGAACGGCCACATTAAGCTCAGCATTAAAACTAGTTCCAACGACATGCAATTCACCTCTCTTATTACCGGCCTTGGCAGTAGTTTTACGCCTTTCACTGTTTCGAGCAACATACATTTATTGTATCGAATCAGTTGCATTAGATATGGGGGTAGAAGGATTATCGAGCGAAGAAATTTCGCCACTCCCTAAGGTAGATGTTCTACTCTCACCAGACCTCGATGCATCGAAAACTTCACCACGCTGCAGCGCTTTATTTGTTTTGTTTATTGTTTGCTGATTTCCACCCATCTGCGCGGCAACAGAGGCGTATGATATACACATTTCACCCGTAGCAGTGGCGTTAGTTGGCGCCGACGCCGACGCTGTAACTCTAGCATCAGTGGGAAACGAACGAACGCCCAGAGACGAAGAAGATGGAAATAAGAGAGGACGATAAGCAGCATCAGCCGTAGAGGCACTAATTATATCAGCATTTATAACGTTAGATGAAATGGTTAACTTATTAGCTTTATCGTTGTTGTTCACACAACTACAGCAACGCGCAGCACGTCGAAGTTCTTTGATTTCAGCAGTGAGTGAAGAGAGAGTCTTAACAAACTCGTCCGCTTGCTGTTTATGTAAAGCTACCATCTCTGCAAGGAGAAATTCATTTTTTGCTATTAAGAGCTGCTTGTCGGTATGTAGGGCACTGATCAGTTCAGTGGAGCGCACTTGTTCGGATTTTAGAGCCGCAATTTCACTTAGTATGTTGGATAACGTTAGTTGCTTATTCTCTTCATCAATGTCACTACATATCATTGGCGAAGAACTTTGATTGAATTTATTTATTTATTTATTTATTTCAAAGAGTCTTAAATTACGAAATAGAGTTAAGTGAATTATTAAACGCTGTTTTCGACAAAGAAAAATCAAACCTAATGGAATTCGATATCTCCTTGAGTTCACGAAGTGATTGAGCCAAAGGAGCGTTCCTCGCATAATTGGTAGTGGGTTTCTTTAAATAAAAGGGATGATAAGAACGTAGCATCCTCGTTGGAGTAAGAAAGTGAATAGCTTGAAGCAAGGAGGGCCAATCAATTTCACCATTTATAACACCAAATATAAAGCACAAAGAGAGGGTAGTCCTTCTGATTTCTAATGACTTAAGATTTATAAGAAGGAGACGGGAATGATAGGAAGGGATCGGATCGTAAAAATTTAGAGATCGAAGGGCGAACTTTAGGAACACTTTTTGAATACGCTCAGTTCTGTCAATTGAGAACTTGTGATAGGGTCGCCAGATAAATGCAGCGTATTCAAGCTTGGGACGAACGTAGGTTGAGTATAGCAGTTTTAGGGTATAAGGATCTGAAAAATTAGAGCTATTTCACCGAATGAAACCGAATGAAATGAAATGAATGAAGGTAGCATAAAATTTTGAAATTATGTAATTAATATGATTGTTAAACGAAAAAGAAGAATCAAAGAAAACTCCGAGGTCTTAAACCTCATCTAAGGAATGAAGAAGTGTACCGGTGATACTATAGTTCGTATATAAAACGTCGCGAATTTTTGAAAATATTACCCGAAAGCATTTATTAATATTGAGGTACAGGTGCGATCTAAGGCACCAATGATATAAATTATTGATCTCTTCTTGGAGGCGCTTTGCTTTTTATAATAGAAAAAACTTTCATGTCGTCTGTATAGAGCAAGAACTCTGAAGAAGAGAAGCAACTGCCAATGTCATTTACAAATAGAACGAAAAGCAGTGGTCCCAAGATACTACCTTGGGGCACGCCTGAGGATGCAATGAACAGGTCAGAGGACACGCCCTCAATCGAGACCATACAACACCTATTACTTAAATATAAAGATAACCATTTAAGGAATATAGAGTGAAATCCGAGCGAAGCTAATTTATGTAACAACATAGTGTGTGAAACCTTGTCGAAGGCTTTAGAAAAATCCGTGTATACGCAATCCACTTGACGGCAAGCTGAAAACGCTTCAATGCAGTATTCACTAAATATGGCTAAGTTAGTGACTGTAGACCGTCCAGAAACAGAGCCATGCTGGTCCGGTAGGATCAAACTTTTAACGGCAAAATACATTTTAGCTTTAACAATCCCTCAAACAGTTTAGAGATGGTCGAGAGCTTGGAAATTGGCCTGTAATTAGTTACATCATGCTTTTTGCCACTTTTAAAAATCGGTGTGATTGATGTCAGTTTCCTGTCATCCACAAAGATCCCAGTACTCAGAGATTTGTTGAAAATAAGCTTAAGAGGTGCAGCTAAAGCTGGACACTTTTTGAGGAAAATGGTACTAAATCCATCGACATAAGTCTGCGTTGAGTTTTTCATTGTATTTATGCCCTCTGTAATGTCGTCCAAGGTAAGACGTAGGTGACCAAAATCTAAAGCTGTTTGATTGTTGGGATAACTAGAAGGGAATGAACTATCAACATCTTCACAAGCTAAATTCGACTTAAAAAACTCAGAAAATAAGTTGGCCACTTCTTGAGGCGAGGTTGCAAATTTTTCCCCGAGGGAGACTGCAGACGGGACACCAACACAGGAATTGGTGGATTTAATAAAATGCCAAAAAACATTAGGGCTTGTTTTAATGCTCGATTCTACCCTGAGGATATAACTTCTATAAAGAAATTTGTTGAGGCAATTGAATTTCTTGGATAAGAGTTGGTATTTTTCGAAAAATATTTGATTTTTGATTTAACGAACTTTTTGTAAAACTTGTTTCTTAAGCTTTTTTAGTTCACAGGTGTACCAGGGAAGTTTGTATGGCTTCTTTTTTGCTAATGGTATGTTCCTTAAGTAAATTTCAAACACATGAGACCTAAATACGGAATAACACTCATTGATATCCAAATCAGAAAACAAATGATCCCAACTTATTTCCAATAGGCAAGTGTTAAGCTTAGAGAAATGGCAAGTATCAAATTTGTATCAAATATCTATCAGCTAATTTACTGGCGGAAAATTCGTAGAATTCAACTAAAAGAAACAAAGGAATATGGTGCTTATCAGCAGGTGAGATTGCTGAATGACATTGGGAAATCGAGGTGTTGATATTTGAACTAACGAAAACCAGATCAAGAATTCTGTTAAGCTGATTAGTAAAATTATTAATTTGAACTTAAAATATTATCTAAACAATATGTTTCATGAGATGCAGTAACGTTAGTTGGTATTAGGCTGAAATTGGAATAGTTTCCAGACCAAATGATGCTAGGAAGGAAGGTTGAAGTCACCAAGAACGCACAAGTGATTAGCACCTAATTTATTTTGAACCAAGTGTATGATGTTGTCAGTATGGGATTTGTAAATGTCGAAGGTACTGCTCGGCGGAATATATGAGGCAATAAGATACAGGGTTCCATACTTTGAGGAGCCTTTTATGCAGATACACAACTGATCCAGAATGGCATCAGAATTGCAAAGATTTATTTGAAATGCCCGTAATTTACGTTTCACAGCTATTAGCAATCCACCGTCTGGCGAGCAGCCAGTTTTAACTGCATCTCGGTCTTTACGGAAGTTATTAAAGAGTTTTGAGTCGAAAAACTCTTGATCGTAAAAATCACGACTTAGCCAAGTTTCGATTAGGACAAAGACATCATAGTCGAGATGAGCACTGAAGGTTCGGACAGCCTCCGAATTGGTACGCGTGCCACCCATATTTTGAAAATAGATCCATATATCTTTGTAGTCGCAAACACTTCTATTGGTTGATTTGATTGCTAGACATCATTGCTCATCACGACTTCTCTTTGGATAAATTGAAACGATCGAACTTTAACGTCAGCTGGCCAGAGCCCTGGCGACGGTAAAACACCAAGCTTAAAGTTAATTTTCTTTAGATTTTTGACGTCAGTATCTTTTTTGATGAGTGGAAAGCAGGCAATTTGACTGCCATCGATTTTGGCATTTTTGGCTACATAAGATATAATGTTTTCAGCACTAACAGTAGATTTGAAAGACGATAAGTCAATCCATTTTTTTGATAGGACTACGTCGAGTTCCGTGTTATTGCTAGCGCCAATTACCAGATCCCCGGTGTTTTTCTGATTTTTGGAGTTTTTTCTTTGTATTCGAATCCACTGTGCAGGAGATTGCGTGTTTGTCACGGCTGGGGAGCGTAAAGAATCAAAAGTAGGTGGATAACGCAAATTACTAACGTTAGCAGCAGAAGAGGGATCAGCAACAGCGGAAACAGTAGCGCCAGCATAAGTGTTAGAGGCAGCAGCAAAAGAGAGTCATTACTTGAGGTTGTCGATGATGTTGACGTGCAAACATATGGAGCNCTACCAAATTACCAAACTTGATAAATAAAGAAAAAAATTACCAATTTTGGTTAAAAATTACCAAAGCGGCAACGCTGCGTGCAAACAAACAGATGCAGCCAAAGAGTGCGAATCAATGGCAACAACATCAGCAGAGTTAGCAGGAGAACTTATTACATTAACGCTCTTCGAATTGTTGTCGACTTTTTGGAGATTAGAGCAAGAACGTTCGTTGTGATAGCGGAGTGTCTTAATATCATTTGCTAGCAGTGTGGCCAACTTTTGATTTTCAAAAAGCACCAAAAACTTGGAAAAAAGGCGTTTTACCAAACTAAAAGCACCAAATTTTTTTTAATCAAATGATGCTTTTTCATAACAGTTTGTATTTAACAAAAGCAAAAAATTAACAATATTTACAAGAATACATACATAAATCAATACACAAAACGTTTTCGCTCATAACGATCGAATAGCCTCTACACATGCTATGATGACTCATGCTTACGACGTAATACCGAAATACTTTTGAAACTACTATCACCCCTATTCTGCAACTCTTTCGTATCCGGAATTTGTTACAAATCGTAGAAATAGTATGCTGCAATCCGAATCGTATTTTCGAACTTTCGAAATTCGTAACAATGCACAGTGGCCAATTTTTGGAAAACCCTGG
>NW_016159334.1:40966-46780 GCF_001687245.7 Rhagoletis zephyria | reverse complement strand
ATAACCTCAAATATCGCAAAAACCCGTGTTTTTGGCAATCTGGGGGTAGGATATCTAAATTTCTAGTACTAGAGCAATTGTTCGGCCAGATTTGGATTTAGCACCAAGAAACGATGTGTTTTACTCAGGTGGTAAAAAAGTCAAAATTTGTACAAAAAATTAGAAAAGAAAAAAAAGAATACTTAACTTACCTGCGTATTAGCATTTTCAATGCGCCTAGAATTCAACAAGGTGGGTTTGCAACTTCAGCTTTTTATCAACCATGGTTGTATTTTAGTGCATTTAAATTTGTATATTCTTTTAAATTCCGCATCCTCATGAGACACCGCAGCTTATAATATTTCAAATTATTTCAGGTTTTAACTATTTCGGAGTAATGTTAGTTCAAAAAAGCACTAAAAAAGGCACTAGGCACTAAGTAATTTTTTTTTGGCGTTTTAATTTTCAAAAAGCACTAAATCTAGTGCTTAAAGCACCAAGTTGGCAACTATGATCATCACTTCAAACCAAAGGCGGCGGTTTGACTTCTGCAACAAATCAAGTTCGCTAACTGCGGCATCTTGCCTTCGCCAGTCTTTCACATAAGCTCTCATGTTTTCGGCAACCCTCCAAGTGCAGTATCGTGCTTTTGGCAGTCGATCAAATACGGCGGTTGCTGGTTTCGTGCACGATCATTCGGAGCAGTGTTGCCATTTTAGCCGTTTTCCGGCTAGATTTAGCCGGTTACGATAGCAAACAGCCGGAGAAAATTCGGTTTAGCCGGCAGCCGATTTGTTAGCCGTTTTGCAAAACAAAATTAGCCGGTTTTAGCCGATTTTGATATTTGCTATTCGCCTTATTTTATTAAAATTCAAATATACAAGTTTTTATTTTTACTAATTTAGTGATCCAAAATCTATTAGAAATGGCTAGTATTATCCCTGAGACATTTTTTTTTCTCTGGGGCTGTGTTATATAAAATTGAAAAACAATTTTTTCTAACCCGAAAAGTCTTCAGATAGTGAGCCGATTTCAATGTTTTTTTTGTTTTAAGCGAGTGACCCAATTACATATAAACTGGGACGCGCCATTTTAGCTGATTAGAAAGTTACAAATTTTTCTGAAATTTTGCAGAATTTTCATAATTTTTACACAAAGTCTAAAATCTGGATTTAGTATATGGTTTTTGTTAAGTAATGAGCTACATATTCGTAAAAAATAATAAACATTTAATAAACTTAAGAAAAATAGGCGAAACTTGCTTCTTGGTAAGAACCGGAAGAAAACTAAAATTCTTTGCTTGAACGAGTCATGTTTGCATGGTGTATGGCGAAATGGGAAAAGTAGGTTTTAAGAATGTTTGACAAGCCACTTGTGTGGTGTATTTCGCTCTTTATAAAACTTCGGAAAGCTTTTTGTTCAAAAATTTGCAGAGCGATGTAACAACTCTCATGTGTAAAATATGGTTGCCTTTGTTATCTGGAAATGTATCGAGAGAAAATTTCTCAAATTCCCCAAAATAAAAATACTCAAGCGCACCCGAAATTCCTCACGTTTTGAAGAATTACCCACAAAGTGGCGACACAGGGTGGAAGAGTAGGAAAGTGGTTGGTGCTTCCATGGGAGTTGAGCTGAATGTCTGCTGAGACATTGTTATCTGCATTTGATTCGTTCAAATCGATGGGAGGGGGAGGCGTGCGAAGGGAGTCACGCCGAGCAGACGGACACTTAGCACAAAAAAATGCTTACCAGTTTTAAGCAAAAACTCAAGGTCAGCCGGCTGGATTTTAACACACTCTAAGTGAAAAAGTTCATTGCACTGAGCAAACTGCACTTTAGGTTGCGACCAGGGTTGTTGCGAATATTTTTCCGAAATAAAAGCCCTTTCCGCATAATAAACAAACCGCCAGTCAAAATTAAACAAATTTGGTATCATATGATAGAGGACTGAAATAGCTTTAAACGGAAATAGCGAACGACCTCTATTTGTATTTTTTTATAACTTAATACTAAAGAAATGCATATACCTTACACAAGATTTGTTTTATGTTAATTAATTAATATTTTTTATTAAAATATTTTTCAATATTTGGCGTTCTTCGTTTAGATATTTCAGTTTTAAAGCTATTTAAATCCTCTTTCATTTGATACCAAACTTTCTTAATTTGGATAAGCGGTTTGTTTATTATCCGGAAAGAACTTTTATTTCGGAATAATATTCGCAACAACCCTGGTTGCGACCGCTCAACTTTATTGGCACAAATACACGGCATTTTCAGAGGCAGATAATAGCAGGAAATATGTAGAATTAGAGTCATGTCTCACTTAGTTTAAGGAAAAGTTATCAAGTTTATGTTTTCACTCATTTCACAGTTGGTTTAAACGAACTAGTGCGAATACTACAAACAAAAATAAATTTGTGTTTTTAAGCAAAGAAATGTCTTTACTTTATATCAGTTTAAAAAGCTAATTACAAACTGAATAAACTAAAAACCATTGTACAGTTCCATAAGTAAAGTAACTCTTCTTCTTACCATTTTTTCTGGCAGGAATTGATTATCAGACACATTCTTAGGATTAAGAGATAGTTGTAAGAGGCTAGGCGAATTAGATGACGATGCACTCTTAGCTGCGGCTGAATCTTCCCAATTAACGTTTGGGGGAGAGGTGCGGATGGATCTTTTGCGAGCAGCGGCACACTCGTTGCAAATAATTTATTTTCAAAGCTCTCTAAGAAAGCCAAGTCTGCAGGCAAAACACCAACACATTTCATACGAAAAAACTCGTTGCAATTTTCACATTGAATTTTTACCTTAGCTTTCATACGGTCAACTTTTTTACCACAAATACACGGCATACTGGATAACGAAAAATTACAAACTTATTAGTTCCAAACACATAAGAGTCCCTGCCTCAAGCACTATGCTATTATTTTAATAAAGTTGTCAATTTGACGGAGAAAAAATTCACCGACTCAGAGCTTAGTAAAACACATCCACATCACTGAAAACGAGAAACAACGACTTGTAGCTATATTTCTCTTACAGAGTTCTTACAATAATGTGTGAGGACCAAAGCCTAACGGGCTCATAACGGGACAAGGAGCCGTTACCCAGTCACTGCAAGTGACGCCACCGAAGGTTTCAAATTATTATTTGTTATATGTTCTTTTATAGAAATTAAGGAAAATTAAATAATAAATTACGATCTACCAGAGCCCGAAACTACAAATTTATTGTAACGAACCCTGGACACGGGGAGTATACCCCAGCATTTTAGAAGAAGCATCGGGGCAAGCAAAACGCTTCGTTACAAATGCTTGCTAAGGACCTACTCACAATAGCCCCGTTAAAGCATGACCATGTTGAGTAGAAGTTTACAGGTTGAAATGAATAATGAAATTTTCGAACATACGGGAAGAATCTTGTCCCGGCGGAACATTTCAAATTTAAGCAAAATACGGGACATTTTGAAACACTACTGTCTACATTATGCCCGTCGTACAGAGGGGTATTTGGGCGATTTAGGCGGTCAAAAGTCGGATTTCCCAAACGCTGTTTTTTCTTTTATAACTGAATGTAGAGTGGAGAGAATATAATTTTGACTAGGTTCCGTTATTTTTTAATCCCTCTTTGTTTTCTCATTCGCTCGCACCGCGCTGTCAAAGTGTCGTGTTGTTAATTGTTTATTTGGTTTTCAGATGTGTTTAATACAAGCCGAAGTGGGAAAATTTTCCAATACGCAACCCGGCTTTAAAAAAAAAAGTGAGGAGGTTTAGAGCGGCTTTTTATGATTGTAAATCTGAAAACCCCCCTCCGTAGGCTTATAGCTTTTAAGAAAATTGAATTTTAAGTTGCAAAAAATGTCAACTTCAACCTCACTTTTTGCTTTGCAAACCAATTGAACTAAAATGTCGGTGCTGCCACACAACAAAAAATGCCCAAAAAAAAATCACTGAAAACGAGAAACAATAAAAACGGACATTTTTAATTAAATATCGATGTATTGATAAAAAAAAAGTGATTCAGTCTAAAATCGAGAGATTTTGTAATGAAAATTTTAACTTTTAGTTATTTATCGAAGTATTGATTTTTATGAATTCCTTTCTGCGTCGCGCTTTAGGATTGTAACCCTTACCAAATAGAATTATCCTTTTGGTGTGCACCAACTGGGGCTACCGGTTGTAGACTTGGAAAAGGATGAGGTAACTAGAATTCCCTTTCTGTGTGGTAAACCTGGGGCTTCCGCCCCAGTGATGTAACCTTGGGAAAGGATGAGGTAACTAGAATTCCCTTTCTGTGTGGTAAACCTGGGGCTTCCGCCCCAGTGATGTCTATTATGGTTACTGGGTGTTTTATTAAAATGTCTTGTATATAAAATGCGTGAAATGCTCAAAAGAAAGTGCGAAAAGTGCAAGTGTTTTTTGCAAATAACTAAATGTCATATACAAATTCACAAAGTAGAATTCTCTTTCTGTGTGGTAAACCTGGGGCTTCCGCCCCAGTGATGTCTATTATGGTTACTGGGTGTTTTATTAAAATGTCTTGTATATAAAATGCGTGAAATGCTCAAAAGAAAGTGCGAAAAGTGCAAGTGTTTTTTGCAAATAACTAAATGTCATACAAATTCACAAAATATGTATATCAAGCGAAAGATGTTTAAACGTGGTGCCTTATTTTTCAAACGGTTAATTGGTTTCGAAGATATTAACAGTTTTCGAAATCCAAAATTTCATCCTTAAGAGCAATGTACGTATTGTACACTTATACCCCGTAACTATACGCACTTATTTGTGGTGTATGTTTTTTTAACGTATTGTAACACACATTTTGTGTTACTGTCAGTCATTGTTATTTCTGCTTGTTTGTGAAATGTGCAAACGTTTGAGAAGACATTTATAAACGCGTTTTACTTAATTAATTAATTAATAGTTGTATATTAAAGTATTACAAAGCATGCGAACCTTTTAAGGATAGTATATTTGTGTAAATAAAAGTGATAAGTGAAGTGTTATAATAAAATGTAGTGATAGTACGCGGGATATTTTAACAACAATTAACTTAAGTACTATTAGCAAGAACATTGAAAGTGAAAGTGATAAATATAGTTAAAGAAGACCTCCATTTGTATCTATATATTAATACGCTAACATAAATTTTGTCTCCGTTCGTTTGGCGATTCTACCGAACCGATTTCAAAACCAAGAACACCGTTGGAAAGGCATTTTTCCGTAGAGAGTTTTTATGGTTTCACAATTGGTTGAAAATTACGGCCAAACCCGTCGTTTAAACATTTTCGAATTGTGTATACATGTTGCTGCAACATGTTCAATTTGACATGTTTCGCCTGTTGTTTCACTACACATTTGAAATTAAGCTTTGAAATAAAGATAAATATGAAGATGAAGAAATAAATGATAACGATGAAGTCAAAAAGAAAGAAGGCAAAAGTGAAGATAAAGACGAAAATGAAGACAATGACAGATACATAAGAATTAGGGTAACTAAAAGGGTAAGAACATTTCTTGAATTTATGAAGTGAAACTTCTTTACCGGCAGTTGGTTGGTTGGGAATAAATTGTCAAATTCAAGGGGAATAATGCACATGGAAATAGTCATCAGCGGTTTAGCAGTTTGAGAATAAAAACAAAAACAAAGATGCCTAGAGGTACAGGCGAAAACGAAGATCAAAGTAAATTTTAACACTTTAAGGTAAAGGTGAAGAGGAATATGCAAAAATAAAGATAAATATGAAGAAAAGGATGAGGATGTAGATCGATATTGTTATCGATATAAAACTTGATATTTTTATAGATATAATAATCGATATTGCTAT
>NW_016159334.1:24455-40704 GCF_001687245.7 Rhagoletis zephyria | reverse complement strand
ATCACGTCATCGCACCTCATCTCATCTACGTGAATAGAAAAAGAAAAGGATATAAGCAAAGCTGTGAAAGATAAAAGCAAAGATGAAGAGCAAGGTAAAGTTACCGATTTCAAAACCAAAAACACCGTTGGAAAGGTAATTTTCTGTAGATGAGGAGAGTTTTTATAGTTTCGAAATTGGTTGAAAATCGTCGTTTAAAAATTTCCATATTTGTGTATGGTTATTTTTGCAACCTGTACAATTTAAGCTGTTTCGCATTTTGTTTTACTTAGTATTTGAAATTAAACTTTGAAATAAAGATAAATATGAAGATGAAGAAACAAGTGATAACGATGAAGACCAAAAAAGGCAAAAGTGAAGATAAAGCGAAAATTGAGATAAAGGCGAAAATTGAGACAATGAGAAATACAAAAGAATTAGGTTAACAGAGTTGAAATTTTCCGATAGGAATCGAAATAAAATCAGCCATAAAGGTTACTGAAATTTATCGAATCATCGAAGTTTATTATCGCAACGTATCGAATTATTCCAACTGATCAATGTTTACTGAGTTGTCGAAATTTATAGACACAGAAACTTAGTTGTCCAAATTTACGGATAGCTATCGAGCTATAAAAACGTGTGGGATTAACGAAATTTGTCAAGTTAAAGAAATGTATCAAGTTATCGATATTTATTGAATTATCATTATTTATAGACTTAACGAAATTTATCGAGGTGTCGTAATGCATGGAGTTCTTTCAACTTACAGAGTTATCGATAATTATTGATCTACTGAAATTGGTTGGTTCAACGAATCGAAGTTTATGGAATTTTCAAAATATATCGATTTATCGAAATTTCAAGGTTATATAAGCTTATCGACATATCACTGCTTATCGAATTTAATCGCCTTAACAAAGTGTAACGAGTTATCAAAATGTTTAGATAGTTTTCGAAAAATGTGGAGATGTCAAAAGTAAAAATTTATAAAGGCATCCAAAGTTTTTACATTTTTGAGTTATCGAAATTTATCGAGCCATCGAATTTGACAGCTATTGAAATTGGTCGAGTTAACGAATTTTGTGGAGTTACCGGATTTTAGTGTTTTTGAAATTCATCGAACTATCGATATTTATCAAATAATTAATATTTGCCGATAACGTGAAAGGTATCGGGTCAATTCTAAGTCCTGCTGAAGTCCAAAGACCTTCTAAGATAAAAAAATTTTAGTTTCGTTTTAGTTCCAACGCAGAAGATGTTCCGGTAGGGTGATTTGTACCGTATAAGTTTTGGTACGTGTTAAGTTAGAAACCCTCTCCAAGGCTCCTAAAAACTAGAAAAACTGTCAAATTTTGACAGTAACTGGCCCTCTAGTATTATATTAAATTGGATAAAGCAGGTAAATACCATAAATTCCGCATAGTTTAATACAAATATAATACGCACTGGTACCGGCAGAGCTACAAGGAAAAATATCATATTTTTTGCTAATTTTAATGGATTAGAGGAATGAACTACAGTCATAAGGTTATGTAACACCACTCAACGGCGCTGAGATTCTTGCTTGGATGTTATGCTTGACAGTTCGTAGTTTGGAAATAAAAAAAACTTCGGAGACGAAGGTTGTGCGGGAGGAGGGGTTGAATTTAAAAATTTGGAGAGTTGCAGGGAAAAATATTTTTATTATTATTTTTTATTAATTATAATTAAAATTACAAATTAATATTTTAGCACTAGCTACCAGGGCTATCAGCTTAGTCAGTATATGAAATTAAGGTATTATTTTAAATTAAATGTGCATTATTAACGTTTTTTACAAACCTGCAGATAGTTTTCACATTATTTTCTGAAGGGTTGGAAAGGAAGTCGATCGGGCTTTTGTCCTCAAAGCATTGGTCGCGAGCAGAAACAAGAGCAGGGCAGTTTAGTAGGATATGGTTGATGATTAAAACGGAAATATTGCAGAACATACACGAGGGTTGGCGTGTAGATTTCAAAAGATGTTCGTGTGTTAAAAGAGAATGCCCCAGATGAAGGCGTTGATCCATGTTGATGTATTTGGGGGCAAAATTATCCCATGCCCATGTCGATTTATTTCTTTATATTGGTGTTGGTAGTTAGACCAGTCGTTGATAAAATGTGATTTAATCGCAGTAGAATGTATATTTTTAATAGATTTTGGTCCGAAGGGCATGTGGAGGTGAAGGCATGATTTTAAAGTAAGTTTTGCAGCTTTGTCAGCATATTCGTTGCCGGTGATACCAGCATGGCCGGCAACCCTCATCAGCTTTATATTCGGTGAGAGGCCTACAAGCATTTGTTGCCATGAGCGTCGCCAGGATCGAATTTAGGGGGGAGGTGGGGGGTCCGACATATAAAAAAATCCCAAAATTTTCATCTTTACACATTCATGTTTCTGGTATGCGGGGGACGATATGTACTTGCCGATTTGTTTTGCAAAAATGATTTAAAAAGCAGACATCTCGGTTGCTCAGCAAACCGGTTAATCATTTCTGTAATCATTTCACATTGATTATCTAAAACAAATTTTCGATGTACTCTTAAAATGCATAAACCTAAAGGTAAATTTTATAGGAAATTAAATTATTAAAACTAGTGGTAACCCCCGAAATACGGGTGAGTACTTAGCTCAAAATCTATTTAAAGAACTTCGTGAAAGACAACAATTAATCTTGTATTGCTAGACACCTGATAGCCCAGGTTAATTTTTAAGCTCTTAAAAGACATTACTCTACTCTAAGCTTCGTGCAGAGGGCCATGAGAAAACCGTCATCTTTAAGGTATAGTCCACCCTTTCACAATATCTGTTATTAGTCTTAATCTGAAACGCAATAATCATTGAAAATTGGCGCCGTTTATGGTGAAAAGCATTTAATATCACACTTTCAAACTAAAGCTTTCTTAACCCTAGAAGCCTAATCTATTTGGGAGCAACGTAAAGCCTTAACATACGCCGTCGAGGCTTATGTACATACTTAAAAGATAACCTGTGAGCTAAAATATACTTAGTCCTGCCTTATTTTTTAAAGAATATTGAAGTTGTGAGTTTGACTAATAATAAAACATAGTTTTATTAATAAAAAATATAACCACATTTATTTAAAACAACAAAATAATAAGTAAATTTTGTGTTAAAATTAAAAAAATACCCATTCCGTATACGCCTCGCAGACGTAGATTATACTTTTAGGGTTAACCCTTTCAGTACAAAAATTCAACCACTGGTTCTAAAAAATTTTAAATATGTATACCGGCTAATTTTGGATCGTTCATTTTAAAAATCACGTACAAAAGTGTGTAAAGCGTTGAGGTTTACGGTCTTTCAGGGTCCTTTTTAATGGTCAGTGATATCCTAGGTGTTTAAAAAAGAAAGGGATCTCAGCTATTTTTATTTTTTGCTTTCGTGAAATATATTTCAAAACTATGAATAATACCTAATAACTTTTCCGAATCTTAATTCCACGAAAATATGGTTAATATTTTTCAATAGATTATATTACTCACTGTCGACTTTTCTGGCGCTTTTTACTTTTTTGACAAACACAGTCAACTGCAACTGCAGCTTGCACTTTAGTTTGATATAGAGCTCAATTCTGTGGCTGCTATCGGCCTAACAAAGTCGTATGACTGAGCAATTATATATAGATACTAAAGGCCTGAACTACAAAACATAGCCATATGTAACACATCAAGCAAGTGCCAGTTTATATCATGTCGCTTATACATGTTTGAAAGCGATATATGAAGACATTGCCGAATAAATTCAAATCAAATCATACATCAAATTTATGCATGTCAACAAAAGGAACACATGCGACATATCNTTCATTTTAAAAATCACGTACAAAAGTGTGTAAAGCGTTGAGGTTTACGGTCTTTCAGGGTCCTTTTTAATGGTCAGTGATATCCTAGGTGTTTAAAAAAGAAAGGGATCTCAGCTATTTTTATTTTTTGCTTTCGTGAAATATATTTCAAAACTATGAATAATACCTAATAACTTTTCCGAATCTTAATTCCACGAAAATATGGTTAATATTTTTCAATAGATTATATTACTCACTGTCGACTTTTCTGGCGCTTTTTACTTTTTTGACAAACACAGTCAACTGCAACTGCAGCTTGCACTTTAGTTTGATATAGAGCTCAATTCTGTGGCTGCTATCGGCCTAACAAAGTCGTATGACTGAGCAATTATATATAGATACTAAAGGCCTGAACTACAAAACATAGCCATATGTAACACATCAAGCAAGTGCCAGTTTATATCATGTCGCTTATACATGTTTGAAAGCGATATATGAAGACATTGCCGAATAAATTCAAATCAAATCATACATCAAATTTATGCATGTCAACAAAAGGAACACATGCGACATATCCAGCATTATTATTTACATTGTATATACGGGAAGAGATTTTCCGAATTTTGCAAGCTCCTACTATATTTAGTAAAATTTATTAAACAATTATCTAATTAAAAATCTATATACCAACGGTGGGCAAACGTGGCTCTTTGAGCCAAATGCGGCTCTTTTTACTTTCTCCTTGCTTACAACATTTTTGCTCTTTTTTACTTTTTAAAATACATATTTCTTTTATATACACATACTCAAATTGAGATCGGAACATTACCGCAATTGGAGAATGAAAATTGGCTTTCTGACTTAATGTTCTTTACCGATATGGTGGAACATTTGAAAAACTTTAATTTGTAATTAATTTGGGGAGAATAAAACTGGTTTTGATTTGTCGCAAATTATTTTAGGTTTTGAAGGTAAACTACGTCATTTTATTCATGATCTCAAAAAAAGAATATTTCATCATTTTGCTTGGCTACAAAAAAATTTTTCACATGATTTATAAGCAGATTTTGGAAAAAGATTAGCCGATTTTAAATTATCTAAATGTACGTTTGCATACTTTATAAACCCTTTTTTATGTAACATAATTGAGGATGAATTTACAATATTCGAAATACTCATTTTTAAGAAAAGCGAAGAAGAGTATGGAATAACTCTTTCGATCCGAACGGGACACATACGTCCCGGCAGAAGTTTGCTCATAACTAAAATAGAATCTACGTATTGGAATTGGGTTAAATATCACCCGTCTGGTATTTTGGGGTTCAGGTAATGGTTCGAAAGTGTTTTTGTGCAGAACTCTTACAATCAAGCAATTTAGTTCTTTTCTGAAAATTACACTACTTTTATTTATGGGTCATGTGCAGGGAACGGATTTTATGGAAATTGTCTTTTTTCTGCTAAAGAGATAGAGTATATTCGATTAAGAATGTCCACGATTTAGCTTTCCCTGATTCCATATATACACATTTGATGTTGCATTTTTTTGCCTTTTTTAAGATATTTACCTTTTTTTGCCTTTTCTACCTTTAAAAAAGTGATTATAGCATTTACAATTTTTTTTTTAAGATTAAAAAATATACACATGCCCATGCGGCTTATAAAAGCGCCAAACTGGTGTTGGAAAAATTCAAAGCCGTTTTCTCAGCTAACGTAGGCTTAGAGACAATAAGGGGTGTGGATAAAATTGTAAAGGGCGAGGAAAACGCCCTTATTTCTGATAATATGAACGTTTCAAACGTTCCTTATTTAAATTGGGCGCCGCTTGTATCAACTTACGTCGAGCACACATTTAGTATATTCAAGGCTTTTCTTCACGAAAATCGAATGAAAATGCTGCCGGAAAACTTCAAAATGCATCTTGTGGATCAATGTTTCTACAACTATACAGATTAAAGTTTTATGAGTTAGAAACCCGAAAGGATAAAATAGTCAATGATTCAAAGTACAAATTTTTAATATAATGAAACTAGTTCATAGTTTTTCTCTTTTTACTTGTAATATAAACATTTCTAAAAAAATATATTTTTTGATTGTTCTTCGTATTTTCTGTCTTTTTTTAGTGCCTTATTTTGCTTTTTTTGCAATACCTTTTTTTTGCCTTTTCATGCCTTTTTCGCTATTTTATTTTGCCTTTTTTGCCTTTTTTACAATACCTAGTGCCTTTTCCTGCCTTTTTCGCTATTTTATTTTGCCTTTTCCAGCCTATTTCGTTACTTTATTTTGCCTTTTTCATAGTTTTTTAGGTCCTAAAAATCCGTTCCCTGGTCATGTGTATCCCGTTAGTATTTTTTGTTGGCATGATGTTGGGATGAATTTGTTCCGCTTAGTGTTTGTGGACATTTTCTCATTTTCTTTAGCTTTTGCACAAAGTTAATAAAAATAATAAAATAATAGAAATAACAATTTTTATTTAGCTTGAGGCCGTTTTTAATGAAAAACTTATTGTGGAAAAGCAACCATAATTTGATAATTTTACAATGCGAACCTAGCACAGTGCGTAGGCAACTGGCTGAGTCAGTGGGATCGTCGGTTCGAATCCTACTGAAAGAAGTCTGATGAGGAAATGTGTGATTTCCGAAATAGCTATCACTTCTACCATTTTTTTTAAATTATTGTTGCTTTTCCAAAATAAGTTTTTCATTAAAAACGGCCTCAAGCTAAATACAAATTTTTGAATATAATTGTTATAAAGCCATAAAATAACAAAAACAAATAACTTAAGGACGAGCACACCTAAAAGTTAACCATTCTAAAAATATAATTTTTAACAAAAACCAACCAAACCAACAACCACATGATCAATGTAAATTGCTGCGGAATAGCTGCGCTTGATAGTGTTGGCTGAACAAAATGAAAAAGTGGGAAAAAGCAACGATAATTTACAAGCCGAACTTAGCACAGTGCGTAGGCAACTGGCTGAGTCAGTGGGATCGTCGGCTAGAATCCTACTGAAAGAAGTCTGATGAGGAAATGTGGTGATTCCCGAAATAGCTATCACTTCTACCATTTTTTTTTTTTAATTTTTGTTGCATTTCCACAATAAGTTTTTCATTAAAAACGGGCTCAAGCTAAATAAAAATTGTTGAATATAATTGTTATAAGATCATGAAGTAACAAAAACAAATAATAGAAATAAAAATACATATATGTCACACACAAGAAGAAATATTAGCCCAGCGAATGGAGTGTGATGTGTGTGGGGTTTTCTGACAATGATATCTAGTGTTGTCGCGGCGTTCAGAAGAAATGTATCACCAAAATTTCCTAAAATGGATCAAAAGTATCATGAAAAAGAATTTTAAGTATTAAAGTATCAACCTTCAATAAAACTTCTAATTCTTAAATTAAAATGGTAGTTGAAATTTTTAATTGTGATCGTTGACAGTTTTTATTAATATTTTTTGGTTCTTATATAAAATACTGAGTGAAAATAAAGCTTTTATACTCCGTAACAGTTGAATTCATTTGCATACTTAATTAAAATCTCATATCAAATTGGTGTTTAACACTGTAAACACATAAAAGTAATTTTCACAATACTTACTGGATTACTCTAGATGAAATTCTTAAGGCAGTGTTACACGATTGGTACATTTGTACAGATTTGTACATTTTGGCAGTTACAGAGTAGTGTTGTTTGCAAGTTCTTTTATTGAGCTGAACGCAAACTTCTAAAGAACACCACTCTGTGACTGCCAAAATATACAAATCTGTACAAATGTACCAATCGTGTGACACTGTCTTTAGCCCATTACTACATCCGAGAGCTTCAAAATCAAAAAGGAAAAGGAACGGTAATATTAGCATGTTTCCGCATTCCATGATTTAGTGAGAAATCGTTCGCAAAATATATGATAAATGTGTGAAAGGAAACGAATTCGGACTATTTCGGACTAAATCCTAGCGTACGGGAACAGGCTAGTTGTCTGTAGCTAACAGTGATGCCATATGCAGATTAAAGGTGGTATGTTCAATGAAAGGAAACAAACTGAATGTGTGGCCACAAAATCACAAAAGTCTTAAGATGGGAAAAGTTACCCTCAACTTGCAAATTAAAATGTATCACAATTTATTTATACTAAGCAAAAAATAAAAGTATCTTTTAAAAATTCGATGAAAAACGTATCACTTTGATCCATTTGGATCAAAACGGCAAATCCAATGATATCCCAAAGTTAAAAAAATAACTAAAATCGAGATTTCTATGCTTTTCGCATCGAAAGAGTTAAAAGAAGATAAGGCACTGGAAATGCAACATAAAGCTTTGCCATTGCTTGAATTCTGGCAAAAAGTACCAGATTTAAAATATCCGCTGTTAAAAACAGCTGCGTGCCGTATATTTTCAATTTTTGGTACAACGTATAACGGTGAGACTTTGTACTCTACANGTTCTTTTATTGAGCTGAACGCAAACTTCTAAAGAACACCACTCTGTGACTGCCAAAATATACAAATCTGTACAAATGTACCAATCGTGTGACACTGTCTTTAGCCCATTACTACATCCGAGAGCTTCAAAATCAAAAAGGAAAAGGAACGGTAATATTAGCATGTTTCCGCATTCCATGATTTAGTGAGAAATCGTTCGCAAAATATATGATAAATGTGTGAAAGGAAACGAATTCGGACTATTTCGGACTAAATCCTAGCGTACGGGAACAGGCTAGTTGTCTGTAGCTAACAGTGATGCCATATGCAGATTAAAGGTGGTATGTTCAATGAAAGGAAACAAACTGAATGTGTGGCCACAAAATCACAAAAGTCTTAAGATGGGAAAAGTTACCCTCAACTTGCAAATTAAAATGTATCACAATTTATTTATACTAAGCAAAAAATAAAAGTATCTTTTAAAAATTCGATGAAAAACGTATCACTTTGATCCATTTGGATCAAAACGGCAAATCCAATGATATCCCAAAGTTAAAAAAATAACTAAAATCGAGATTTCTATGCTTTTCGCATCGAAAGAGTTAAAAGAAGATAAGGCACTGGAAATGCAACATAAAGCTTTGCCATTGCTTGAATTCTGGCAAAAAGTACCAGATTTAAAATATCCGCTGTTAAAAACAGCTGCGTGCCGTATATTTTCAATTTTTGGTACAACGTATAACGGTGAGACTTTGTACTCTACAATGAAATTCGTAAAGTAAAAATACCGTACACAATTAGTTGCTTTCGCGTACTGTACTTGTTAATTATTGAAAGTTATAAAAATTATCAGCTTTTTGTGTTCGCGTACGCAAAAAACTTGCAAAGTAGGGAAATTGAGAGAGCAAAATGACATTTCATTTGGGGGAAATCTGCTAGTTTCTGCTGGGAAAATTTTTGCTAACAGCAATTTGCCTACAAGAAAACAGCTAATCAAAAACTGCTGGTTGGAATCTACGCAAATCCCTAAATTGAATTTGATGGTTTGGAAGTTAAAATAGTAAAATGCGACTAATTAAAGTTTTAAGAAGTAAGTAATTATTCGTTTAGTCAGCCAACTGTGTCAGAATAAGACTTCGAGATTTGTTTTCTTACGTTTTAAATTTTTTTGAATGTAAACAATATTTCTATCAGCTGTTCGTCTAATTTGCAAGTTTCTGCAAATTTCGCGTACTGTTTTGCGTATTTTTCTCTTGTGAGATAACAGATGACATTTCGCCGGAACCAGATTTTGAAAATCTCGCCAAAGGGATATTTTGAATTTCCTTTTATATCTATCTTACGTACAATATATAATAATTAATGTTTTCATTTCTAATAATAATTTTATTTAAACATAAAATTTTTGTTTTTCTTGTTCTTTTTTTGTGTGGCTCTTTGTAGCATTTAGAACTTAGATGTGGCTCTTTTCGGCAGCGGCCTTGCCCACCCCTGCTATATACATTTTTATACAAGGCAGGATTAAACAGTATTAAAAATATGGTGCAGAAACACAACAGCAAACAACAGCTGAGCTAAGAAGCAACGACATGCTATAAAGTCTGTTTGAGATGGAATGACATGGCATAGCAATGCATGAAATTTTTGAAAATGACATTTTAATAGATACACTGGGAAGAAGTTAAGAAAATTTTTAAATTTATATTTTGTTACCTACTTCACCGATTTGAAATCTGAAACTATACCTTTCATGAGCATGAAATGGTATTATAACTTTGGTCCGATATTTGTAACTACCAGAATAAGAAGAGATAGACTCATGAAAATGTGTACTTATGTATATGACCAGAACATCGAGCTGAGCCGACTTGGGCATATGGCAACCGAACTTCGCCTCCCTCACCCTACGTAGCGACGCCCATATTTGTTGTATCCGATATATAGGGTCTTCATCAGAGTGTATAGTTTTCACAGCATTAAATACGGATAAGCTATCAGTACAAATAACAGTTTTATTGTTGGTGTCTTTGGCAATCAGTAAGCCAGATAAAACTTTCTGTAGTTCGGCGTCAAATACGTTGGCAAAGTAGGGAAGAAGGCCACATGATAGCGTACTTCCGTTGCTGTCAGTCACTGGAAATGAAACTGTTTCGTTTTGTTTATGATAGTTTTATTGAGCTTTGTACCACGATTGTTTATTAGGAAAAGTTGAAAAAGCAACAAAGTCTAAGCTATAGAAGTTATTGCAGCTATTTCGGAGATCACCACATCTCCTCATCAGACTTCTTTTTTCTAGACTTCAGCAGGGATCGAACCTGCGTAAGCGATGTGCAAAGTCAGAAGCATTAACCACTCAGCTATGTACACCCCGTAAATTCTTGTTGCTAATTCATTTTCCTTATTAAACCAACTACTATCAAGTGCAGCTGATTTTCCGCTATTTATACTTGACAGCGTAGTTATTGTTGTCAATTCTATACGTCCATTTGCTTATTTGCTTTATTGTATATTTTCAGGCAGGCTCTTCCTGAACTATGCATTTTTCAATGTTATTGTAGCTTGTTAACATTTTTAACCGACTTCCAAAAAACTAGGAGGTTATCAGTTCGTCGGAATATTTGTTTTTGTTTTTATATTTTTTTATGTAACTTTGGACGACGTCAACCGATTTTTTTGCATCGGAAAGGTAGTGTATCAGAGGTGGTCCCATACTAATCTGGCTTAGATCTGATCATTGGATCGTGAAATATATAGAGATTTATGTATTTTTTAATTCGGTTTTGCTAAAAATTACTTGTGTTTTTAATATTTGTATTGAGCTTTGTACAACAACTGTTTCCTTTTTTTTGGAGCCGTCTGTAAAAACAAACGTCCATCCGCATTCGTTTAAATGTTTTGCTATGTTGTAGAAAGATTTTTGGTACACAGAATTATTGGTTGCCTCTTTCCGTAAAAAGGTTAAGTCATTAACAAAATTGTTTTTGCTAAGCAGCCAAATTGGAAGTTTGGTTGATGCGAATTTCATTGGCGACACATCCAAATTCAAGTGTCTACAAAGCTCATTAACTTCGTACAAGGCCGATTTGTGTGACATACAAGTTTTCCTTTGTTTCAGGAGGCGAATGTCGTGGTGTAGAATATTGTTTCTGTTGTTATATAGTTTATATATAATGCGACTACGTAAGTATACGGTCTTTGATTGAATGAAAACCTCCTTCAGCAAGAAGGTTTTTTATAGGAGTAATCGTGAAGGCTATAGGCTCCTCCGTACTGTTGTATTCAACGGTGCTTTGATTTTGTTAAGAGAAGCCTTGCTGCAATTCCCGTATATCTGTAGTCTGTAGTCTATTTTGCTTTGAATTGTGAGTTTAGTAATGCTGAGTAGAGTGTTAGTATGAACATAGCTTTTTCGTGAACTTAAATACTTTATTATGTTAAGCCTGATAGGGTAGTTAGTGTATTTTTTCGACTAGTACAGTGATGCTTAAAGCTATGCTTATGATCAAATATAACACGCATATATTTACAGACTCAACATTTGAAATCGTTAAATTGTTAAACTTAATGTTTAATTGATTGCATTTCTCAGGTGAAATGAGAGCACCCGAATATTGTGACCAACTTTCAATAGCTCTTAGAGCGTTGTTGAAGTCATTAAGGATGTCGGATGTAGTTTTCTTATTGCATATTAAATAAAGATCATCAGCATATAGGCAATGCCTGATATTACTTTGTTCAGTTAAAAGTTTGCTTAGGTCTTCGAATGCTTCCCCTTGGGGAATACCATTGTGCAATGGGAATGTGGGCGGCAAAGTGCCGATTATCTTGCAACGAAATTTTCGGTTGCTTAAGAAAGATTTAACATAGTTAAACATTTTTGGGCCGAGTTTCCATTCTTGCAACTTAACATACAGCGTGGCAACCGATTTTGTCAAAAGTCTTTTTAAAGTCGATTGAGAGTATGGAGGTATGCTTTTTTGTGGAGAGATTTTTTGAGATGTGGTGGTCCAAGAAGATCTGGACATCAAAAGTGCTTGTACCGGATTTAAAACCGAGTGGAAAAGGAGATAGGCAGTTTTTTTATTTAAATACCACATCAGTCTTTTTGATATGATTTTCCCCATGACTTTGCCTATGCATGGTATAAGAGAGATTGGCCTATAACTCTCGATAGTACTAGGGTCTCTTTGTAGGCTTGGCAATTGGAACGACGACAGCTATCTTAAAACTTTGTGCGATCAAACTAGTGCTTAAGATTGAATTGTAAGGTTGAACAGGCGGTGTTTGATTGGTTCAGGAGTATGACGTAGCATTTGATAATTTATTTTCTCAAAGCCTGGGGTGGTAACTTTAGTTGCTTTAAGAGCAGCATCTAGAGAGATTAGAAATTTCTGATTCCTTAGAAGTGTGTTGGGCAAATTCTGTCTAAATGTTGTTGTTGTTGTAGCGGTTACCAAGCCCCGCTCGGGTCGGTTCATCCGTCAACGTTGTCTTCCGTTTCAGCTAAGGGGAGGCCCAGGAAGTGTGCGACTTCAACAGGGTCTGTCCATAAGGACAGGGGCGTCAGCTGGGTGGGGTTAACAGGGCATGTGAAGACGTGCCGAGAGGCATGTGGCGACTCTCCACATGCCGGGCATTGGGTGGGCACCTCTGGACTTCGTCCTTCAGTTCGTAGAGATGTCTCCTGACGTGCCTTGTTGAGGGCTCTTCTGCAAGCAGCTGTTTGCTGGGATGAACACGTCTGTGGCTGCCGACGAGGAACTGCTTGCAGAGCATTGTGTTATGCTCCATGACTGGGAGCATCTTGGCCTCGTCGTATAGGTGGTATTGGGGCGTCATCAGGAGGCATCCGGTCGCTGTTCGTAGTGCCGTATTCTGGCAGGTCTGTAGCTTCATCCACTGCGTCCTGCTAGTCCCAGGCGACCACACGGGCGCTGCATAGTTTAGAACTGGCCGGCCCTTGTATGCCTTGTATGTTGCCAACAACGTTTCTTTATATTTGCCCCAAGTGCTGCCGGCCAGCGACTTGAGGACATTGTTTCGGCTCTGCACTTTGCTGTTAATTGCGGTTGTATGCGCCGAGAAGGAGAGCAGACTGTCAAAGGTAACTCCGAGGATTTTCGGGTTATTCACCGTCGGTATTGTTACGCCATCAACGTGAATACCCAGTTGCAGTCTGACCTCCTTCGTCCAGGTGGTGAATAGGGTTGCCGAGGATTTCGCAGGGGATAGGGAAAGGCTCCTTGCAGTGAAGAAGCGAGACAATATTGACACCCTCTGCTGGTTAAGGAATCTTTGAGATGTAATAATTAAACAGTCGTGGGGACAGGACACTACCCTGTGGTACCCCCTGTTTAATTTTACGTGGCAAGCTGGTTTTGTCTCTGAAAATTACTGACGAGTGTCGACCACTCAGGCAATTCCCCGACCACCGTTTGAGTCCCTGTGGGAGTGAGGAGGCCTCTATGTCTTCTAGCAGCGTTGAATGACTGACTTTATCGAGCGCCTTGGACAGGTCCAACGTTACTAGAATATTCTCTCACAGGGGCGGTTTCGGTTAAGGCCACGAGTTTTCTGAGTGTTTATGGCGTTAAGTGCTGCTGTTTTGCTATGCACTTTACGGAACCTATGCTGATGCTACGCTGGGGTCAGGTGGTTCGTGAAGTACGGGAGTAGCAAGGCCTCTAGTGTCTTCGCTACCGGGGCAAGGAGGGTTACAGGGCGATAAGACTCTCCTTTGTTGGCTGGTTTCCCCGGTTTTGAGCAATGGGACCACTCTTCCCATCTTCCAGATGTCTCGAATGACGAGAGTGGCCATAGACAAGTTGAGGACCTCTTTTAGGTACGCTACTCCCGCAGGACCCAAATTTTTCAGCATCAACATGAATCTTCCGTTGGGTCCAATGGCTTTGGAGGCTTTCGCCTTCCCGATGGCTACCTTTACCTCACCGCTGGTGAAAACAAGAGGCGCACTGGGTTTTGGCATTTTGTGCAGCCTCCTGGTCACTCGACGTTTGGCTTTATCCACCGGAGGATGCAGAAAGAACTGCCGGCTAAAATAGCTCGCGCATCGCTCCGGGTCCGATGAAGCGTGGTCACCAAAGTCTATTTCGACTATGTCATCACGCTTCGTCGGTTTGGACAACGACCTCACGGTTGACCAAAGCTTACTCACATCAGAGGCGAAGTTGCAGGTCTTCAAATGCTCTCTCCACTTCTTCCGCTTATGTACGTTCACAAGTCGCCGAATCTCGAATTGAGATCCCTGATACGGGGATTCCCGGGATCGGCCTGACGAAGGTTGTCACGCTCATCAGCTAGAACAGCCGCTTCAGTAGGAAAGTTCGGACGTGGATCCTTAATACATCCTGCTGGGATGAAGCGAGCTGCAGCAGCAGTGACAACCCTGCGGAATTTAAGTTCACCTACGTGGACGTCGGTTGATATGGCTAGTGCAGTGAAGGCGCTTTCAGTAACATCCGCGAAGCCTTTCCAGTCATCTTTGGAAAAGTTGACATAGGTCCGGTGATCCGCGGAAGCAAAGTAGGCAGGTTTTTCAATCGAGATGACTATGGGCAGATGGTCTGATGCTAGCGTCAGCATAGGTCGCCATGATATGCTGTTTATCAGGCCAGCGCTGACAATTGTTAGATCTGGCGAGCTGCAGCAGCTGCCTTTAATCCTGGTGGGTGCGTCGTCGTTCATTGTGCAGAATGTCGAATCGTCTACACCTAATTAATTAAAAGAAAATGCATATGTGCATTTTAAATTTAATGACATGTATATGGTTTAAACTTTACACGAAAAAATAAAGGAATAAAAAATGTATATTTATTATTGTTCATATGTAAGTGTGTATACTTTTTTCGCATTTTTAGATATAATTGTTATAAAGCAATAAAATAAACGTAAGGAACAACTAACCGGGGAAAATTTAAGGTATATCTCTTTTTTATGCAAATGTTTTTAACCAATTATACGGGAAAACCAATTAACCGGGTTTACATGGGTTTTTTATGCAATATATTTTTTACCGATAAGGTAGTTGAAATAAGCGCGGGGAAATCAATTAACGGGGGGCAATTAAGCGAGGAATACTGTATATAAATTAGACTGCATCACTCTCCATACAAAAAAAACGGTACTGTGTTTCCGTTGGAATTATAAAATTTAGTATCTATATTTTTAGACTTATACTAAAATATTTCGGCAAAATATTAAGATTTACGTGAGCTGAACCGATTTGAAAATACCTCAAAAAATTGAATTTTTTATGAATAAAAATAGTTTCTTAAAGATTTTTTGAAAAAAATACCCTTAGATGACGAAACAGGTTAAGCTTAAAAAATCTGCATAAAAATATTAAAAATAAATTTCAACGGAATCGTAATGATGAGATTTTTGATGCTGTTTTTTAAATTTTTTCAAAGATTGGTATAAGAAAAACTTGAATAACTGGACCAAAGCTATTCTGATGTAGGCTTGCGAGGAATCATTGGAAAGGTATTTTCTCACCCTTTTTAAGCTGATGGCACATAAAACTTTTGCTTCGCTTTAAGTGACAGATTTGATTTGACAGATAAGATGAATTGTATGAAAATGCACAAAGCATGCCACATAGCTCGTTGAAGCTGCAGCGCGAATCGAAAAGATGGCCAACTCCCATCTTTTTGCGAGCTTTGACCATCAGCCGGTTTAATATTTATTTAGTTTCGTCCAAATTCGAGTTTTGAGGTAGACACATAAAACTTAATTACATTTCTGATATTTTCAAACCAAAATATAGAAAATCCACAGCAATTTTGACGAGTAAAAAAGCAGTACAAAATTGGTTTCTTATTTTGCGCCTGGCGCTTTGCTGGCAAAGTTATAAATGTCGCGCAAAGCCACAAAGTTTTATCTGGCATCAGCTTTGTTCATTTGCAAATAAACTCGTTCAAAGTATGAAAAAGAAAGGTAGAATTATCGAGCTTCATTACAAGTTGCATTAAGATGTGTTGGTATTTAAAAAAAAA
>NW_016159334.1:10608-12837 GCF_001687245.7 Rhagoletis zephyria | reverse complement strand
TAGGCTTGCGAGGAATCATTGGAAAGGTATTTTCTCACCCTTTTTAAGCTGATGGCACATAAAACTTTTGCTTCGCTTTAAGTGACAGATTTGATTTGACAGATAAGATGAATTGTATGAAAATGCACAAAGCATGCCACATAGCTCGTTGAAGCTGCAGCGCGAATCGAAAAGATGGCCAACTCCCATCTTTTTGCGAGCTTTGACCATCAGCCGGTTTAATATTTATTTAGTTTCGTCCAAATTCGAGTTTTGAGGTAGACACATAAAACTTAATTACATTTCTGATATTTTCAAACCAAAATATAGAAAATCCACAGCAATTTTGACGAGTAAAAAAGCAGTACAAAATTGGTTTCTTATTTTGCGCCTGGCGCTTTGCTGGCAAAGTTATAAATGTCGCGCAAAGCCACAAAGTTTTATCTGGCATCAGCTTTGTTCATTTGCAAATAAACTCGTTCAAAGTATGAAAAAGAAAGGTAGAATTATCGAGCTTCATTACAAGTTGCATTAAGATGTGTTGGTATTTAAAAAAAAAATTGGGACGTTGGGGGTTACCGGACGTTGATCTACGCAACACCAACAAAGAGGCGGCTAGGATCCCGAAAACTATTCGAAATGCAGCAAACTTTTCAATTCCGCATGCTTCCATCCGTTTACCTGGAAGAAAGTACCCTGGTGGACTCTAGAAATTAATACTCTCCGTAATGAAAAAGTATTTGCTTGGAGGAAATATCGTAAATCGCTTTCTCCTTCCGATATAATTGCCTACAAGAAATGCAACGCTATATTTATATATAATATATATATTTTTTCTTTATAAAAAATATATATAGTATATAAATATAGCGTTGCATTTCTTGAAAGCAAGGTAGCCTACTTGAAAGCAATGTATCCTTGTACTTTGCCCAGTCTGCCTTGGCAGTGTTATAATTGAAAGTTTTGTATTGGATTGGGGTATTCGGAGTTGAGTTGTGTAAATCGTCTAGTGTACCATGAGGAAAGCGGAAGTAGTTGTGATGAACATAATGTTAAGTCTATATGAGTGAAGAGTTGTGTGTGGAGAAGTGAGTTGGGCTATTGTCATTAAGTATAGATACGTTTGAGCTAAGTACAAAGTCCTCAACTACCATGGCCCTGCGATTGGCCTTAGGTGAACCCCATAGTGAACTCCAGCTATTAAAGTCACCACAAAGTACTATTGGGGTATTGACGGTAGAAATAATATTGTGTAGATCAGAATGCGAAAAGTGTTTTTCGGGAGGAATGTAAATAGAGAATTCTGTGATTGGGTACTTAAGGCTTATTCCGACGGCTATTACTGATATGTTTGAATTGATGCTGATGCTTTTGTGAGAGAGGCTTTTATGGATGAGTAATCCACAACCTTGCTTACAATGATTGGAGGGAAGTTGTGTAGGTAGGCTGAGTATTGTTTAGGGGTGTAAGGTATAAAATTATGTTTCAGATGAGTTTATTGGAGGCAAATTACTTGAGGTTTGCGATCTGTTATTAGAGTTCCTAACTCTGTGTAGTTGTTAAAATATCCTTTCATATTCCATTGGAGAATATTGAGGATCATCAACTAATTATACAAACGAAAATTGTATACTACTATTAGGTTATTTAAGACAAAAAAAAATCTATAATATGCGGTCTGGATGATCGCTACTAAGAATAGTTGTCGGTATATTTAGAAAAATATTCTCCGCTTAACGGTGAGTTCTAGTAAAAATTCGCAAATAACCAACTACATATATGTATGTATCTCATTACTTTAAACAACCAACTCTTTTAAATATTTATGTATACTAGAGTTCCAGTTACTGTCGAAATTCGACAGTTTTTCTAGTTTTAAAAGCCTTGGAGAGGTTTTCTAACTTAACACGTAGCCATACTTATACGGTACAAATTAACTAACCGGAAAATCTTTTGCTAAAACGTAACTAATGTTTTTTAATCTGAGAAGGTCTTTGGAGGACTTGGGCAGGCCTTGGAATTGACCCGATACATTCAAGTTTATCGTTAAATTTCGATGATTTGATACATAGTTCGATGAATTTCAAGAACACTAAAATTCGATAACTCAACAAAATTCGTTAACTCGACCAATTTCGATAACTGTGAAATTCGATGACTCGATAAATTTCGATAACTCAAAAATGTAAAAACTTTGGATACCTTTATAAATTTTTACTTTTGACATCTCCACATTTTTCGAAAACTATC
>NW_016159334.1:5627-9865 GCF_001687245.7 Rhagoletis zephyria | reverse complement strand
TTGGTCTTCATCTTTGTTTTTATCTTTCACATCTTTGCTTATATCCTTTTCTTTTTCTATTCACGTAGATGAGATGAGGTGCGATGACGTGATAAGATGTGAGGTGATTTTATGTGATGTGATAGGATGTATGAATGTGTTGTCATATCCTCTGATGTCATGTCATATGATGTCATATCATATGATGTCATATCATGTGATGCCACGCCATGTAATGCCATGTCATATCATAAGATGATATATCATGTGATGTCAAGTCATGTGATGTCATGCCATATAAGGTGATGTCATATCATATGATATCATGTCACGTGATATCGTATGATGTGATATCATATTATGTGATGTAATGTCATGTCATGTCTCTTCATATCATGTGATATAATGTGATGTGATGTCATTTAATGTGATCACATTCCATGTTCTGATTATTATATGGATAACCCTGTTGANCCATGTAATGCCATATCATATCATAAGATGATATATCATGTGATGTCAAGTCATGTGATGTCATGCCATATAAGGTGATGTCATATTATATGATATCATGTCACGTGATATCGTATGATGTGATATCATATCATGTGATATAATGTGATGTGATGTCATTTAATGTGATCACATTCCATGTTCTGATTATTATATGGATAACCCTGTTGATAACTGTGCCGATGAAAATTCCGATAACAATATCCATAAACATATAGAAAAATACGATTGCAAAATCGATTAATTCATCGATAAATATAACAATCATCAGTATCGATTATTGTACATATCGATAACAATATAATGTAATTTTCAACCAATTGTGAAACCATAAAAATTCTGCTCATCTACAGAAAAATGCCTTTCCAACGCTGTTATTGGTTTTGAAATCGGTTCGGTAGAATTGCCAAACGAACGGAGACAAAATTTATGTTAGCGTATTAATATAATATATTATATTATAGATTAGACTTCATCACCAAAAAAAGTTGCGGGTTTTCCGCCTGAATTACAAAATTTATTATATTTGAAGACGTCCATCACAATATTTCGGAAAAATATTAAGGTTTACGTGGGCTGAACCGATCTGAAAATACCTCCAAAAATTAAGTTTTTAACCGACTTTACAAAAAGAAAAAGGAGAAGGTTTTTTTTACGTATGTTACCGCATAACTTTGGACCACGTTAACCGATTTCTATAGTTCTTTTTTAAAGGAAAGATTTTACCTCACAGGTGGTCTCATACTAATCTGGTTTAAATCCGAACATTGCATCATGAAGAAATTAACGATAGTCTTAAATTTTTATATGAGAGTTGAAGTCGGTTTTGTTTTTTGCTTAAAAATTACTTGTTTATGAATAAAAGTGTTTCTTAAAGAACTCTTTGAAAAAAAAAATCCCCTCAGATAACAAACCAGTTTAAGCTTAAAAACATTTAAAAACTTTTTCTAAGGAATCGTAATAATGAGATTTTTGATATTGTTTTTTTAATTTTTTCATAGATTGGTTTAAGAAAACCTTGAGTATCTGGGCCAAACTATTCCAAACTAGCGTTATGAGGTATCAGTGGAAACGTATTTTCCCATTCTTTTCATTTATTTGCAAAAAAACTCATTCACGTCCCAATTTTTTTTTAAATACCAACACATCTTAATGCAACTTGTAATGAAGCTCGATAATTCTACCTTTCTTTTTCATACTTTGAACGAGTTTATTTGCAAATGAACAAAGCTGATGCCAGATAAAACTTTGTGGCTTTGCGCGACATTTATAACTTTGCCAGCAAAGCGCCAGGCGCAAAATAAGAAAACAATTTTGTACTGCTTCTTTACTCGTCAAAATTGCTGTGGATGTTCTATATTTTGCTTTAAAAATATCAGCAATGTAATTAAGTTTTATGTGTCTACGTTAAAACTCGAATTTGGACGAAACAAAATAAATATTAAACCGGCTGATTGTCAAAGCGCGCAAAAAGATGGGAGTTGGCCATCTTTTCGATTCGCGCTGCAGCTTCAACGAGCTATGTGGCATGCTTTGTGCATTTTCATACAATTCATCTTATCTGTCAAATCAAATCTGTCACTTAAAGCGAAGCAAAAGTTTTATGTGCCATCAGCTTAAAAAGGGTGAGAAAATACCTTTCCAATGATTCCTCGCAAGCCTAAACCGGAATAGCTTTGGTCCAGTTATTCAAGTTTTTATTATACCAATCTTTGAAAAAATTTAAAAAACAGCAAACAAAATCTCATCATTACGATTCTGTTGAAATTTATTTTAAATATTTGTGTGCAGATTTTTTAAGCTTAACCTGTTTCGTCATCTAAAGGTGTTTTTTTTCAAAAAATCTTTAAGAAACTATTTTTATTCATAAAAAATTCCATTTTTTGAGGTATTTTCAAATCGGTTCTGCTCGCGTAAATCTTAATATTTTGCCGAAATATTTTGGTACAAGTCGAAAAATAAAGATAATAAATTTTATAATTCCAACGGAAACACAGTACCGTTTTTTTTATATGGAGAGTGATGCAGTCTAATGTATATACAGTATTCCTCGCTTAATTGCCCCCCGTTAATTGATTTCCTCGCGCTTATTTCAACTACCTTATCGGTAAAAAATATATTGCATAAAAAACCCATGTAAACCCGATTAATTGGTTTTACCGTATAATTGGTTAAAAACGTTTGCGTGGAAAAGAGATATACCTTCAGTTTTCCCCGGTTAATTGTTTCTTACGTTTATTTTATTTCTTTATAACAATTAAAAAAGGACGCGTGTAGCACCGTACACGTGATAGGAGTGAAACTTCTTAGAAAAGGTGTGACTACCAGGTACTCATGAAATTTAATGTGTAAATATATGTGTACGGCACGGCAAAGCATTTGGCGATTGAGTTACTTACATATGTATGTTAGGCTAGAAACATTAATTTCATTTAATTTCACTGATTTATAATTTTTTGATTCATTTTTAATTTCAATTGAAATCCGGTATCAACACCTTGTATGAGTTCGCCCCTCTAGCATCGTTAGGAGCGGGTTATAATGGAAGTAACTGAGCGGAGTGCACTCTCACATAATTATCTTTTGTATGTTTAATAAAGGCAAATGTTTATAATGCAATCAATAGATCCCTACGAAGTCGCCGCGATTAGTTACCATTTGCCCCGTGCTTTATAACCAGGGAAAGGATTTTATGTAAATTGCCTTTTTTCTGCTAAAGAGTTAGAGTATATTCGATTAAGAATGTCCACGATTTAGCTTTCCCTGATTCCATATATACACATTTGATGTTGCCTTTTTTAAGATATTTGCCTTTTTTTGCCTTTTTAAGATATTTGCCTTTTCTACCTTTAAAAAAGTGATTATAGCATTTAAAATTATTTTTTTAAAGATTAAAAAATATACACATGCCCATGCGGCTTATAGAAGCGCAGGCACCTCTTGCCAAATTGGTGTTGGAAAAATTCAAAGCCGTTTTCTCAGCTAACGTAGGCTTGGAGACACTAAGGGGTGTGGATAAAATTGTAAAGGGCGAGGAAAACGCCCTTATTCCTGATAATATGAACGTTTCAAACGTTCCATATTTAAATTGGGCTCCACTTGTATAAACTTACGTCGAGCGCACATTTAGTACATTCAAGGCTTTTATTCGCGAAAATCGAATGAAAATGCTGCCAGAAAACTTCAAAATGCATCTTGTGGTTCAATGTTACTACAACTATGCAGATTAAACTTTTATGAGTTAGAAACTCGAAAGGATAAAATAGTCAAAGTGTTAAGTTTGGTTTTTGGTTTCATTTCCCTTTTTTAGTATTTTTAACTTTTGGCTTTTAAGCGAGCCACGCTAAAAGGATGATGGCCTCAAGGCCTATTTTTATTGATGAGACAAGTTAGAAAAACGAGGCAATGCTGCCGATTCTTGATTCAAAACAAGTCTGTTTATTTCAGTGCACAAACACTGCTTTTATAATAAATTTTACATTTCTCCTTAAATCTAAGACACTCCCACTTTTCAGTTACTTTTCCAACATTTTCATATTGTGACCAATCATAATTTATTTTTTTTTATTTTTGCATTTTCTAAATGTTCTTGTAGTAAAGTCTCATTGCTTTTCTTTTACTCTAATTCAATTTATATTGACTTCTCATATATTGAGAAATATCAATTGTGAAACCAATCGTTTCACAGTTGCTCTACAGAGTTCATCGTCTTCAGAAAATACAACATTACAAATGTCTTCACAAAA
>NW_016159334.1:0-2846 GCF_001687245.7 Rhagoletis zephyria | reverse complement strand
TTAAGCGAGCCACGCTAAAAGGATGATGGCCTCAAGGCCTATTTTTATTGATGAGACAAGTTAGAAAAACGAGGCAATGCTGCCGATTCTTGATTCAAAACAAGTCTGTTTATTTCAGTGCACAAACACTGCTTTTATAATAAATTTTACATTTCTCCTTAAATCTAAGACACTCCCACTTTTCAGTTACTTTTCCAACATTTTCATATTGTGACCAATCATAATTTATTTTTTTTTAGTTTTGCATTTTCTAAATGTTCTTGTAGTAAAGTCTCATTGCTTTTCTTTTACTCTAATTCAATTTATATTGACTTCTCATATATTGAGAAATATCAATTGTGAAACCAATCGTTTCACAGTTGCTCTACAGAGTTCATCGTCTTCAGAAAATACAACATTACAAATGTCTTCACAAAAAGTGACCCACATGTGCAAGCTGCAATATGATCGTTTCGACAAAGCAAGTGGCTTTGCCCAATTTGTGACATATATATGAGTCATAACTCTTTTTTGCTTGCATTCTTATTATATAATATTGCAGTCACATGTGTGTTTACATTACTGACCTTACTTACTAATTATTTGTAGACACACAACATAAGATTCAAAGTAAAAATTTTTCATATAACGAAACTAGTTTTTCTCTTTTTACTTGTAATATAAACATTTCTAAAATAAATGTATTTTTTGATTGTCCTTCGTATTTTCTGTCTGTCTGTGCCTTATTTTGCTTTTTCTGCAATACCTAGTGCCTTTTCCTGCCTTTTTCGCTATTTTGTTTTGCCTTTTTTGCAATACCTAGTGCCTTTTCCTGCCTTTTTCGCTATTTTATTTTTCCTTTTCCAGCCTATTTCGTTATTTTATTTTGCGTTTTTTATAGATTTTTAGGTCCTAAAAATTCGTTCCCTGTTTATAAACAAGGCATTAAGTAACGGACGAAGCTTTGTTTGCAAAATGCATTTATTTCAGCTGAAAGAAGAGAAATTCCTTTGCTCGGCATCTCCTCTTACTCGCCTTCTCTTTGCGCAACTTTGTATTCTATCCAAGGCGAATTCATATGTTCTTATCACGAATTGATATATTCATGTGGTAGCAAGAGTATAAAAACATAAAATTACCTAACCTCGTAGGCCTATTCACGAAATCATTTCATGAATTTGAGTAGAAACTCAGTGCATAAACACGATTTACAAAATCTATTTCGGAGGATTTATAACAAAAAGGAGAAAAATTCGGCATTAAATCGATGGATATAACATATAATGTTTTTTGCTATGTGGTTACCACTGAAATAAACTCAATATAGAATGCCGTTATACAACATGCCCATTAACGTTACGACGAGTTGTACAACTTGCCAGAAAATCAAAATAGATTTATCTTTCATAGAACTTCATTTAACAGGCCCATAAACGTTGCAATCTAGAGCACAAAATCACCAAGTGAATCAACGGTCGCAACGTTTATGTCTTTCTTTAAGAAACACCAAGGCGAAAATTTCAACTGCTCCTGTAACACTACCTTATATGAATTCGCCTTGCTATCATCCTCAGTAGCGGCAGCACAAAAACTACTCTAACAAATTATACGCACAATGAAAAACGTAAACAAATGTACAACAAGCACACCATTTTGACAATCAGTACTGTTTAAGCGACTTATGCATTTCCCGCATAAACAACCCTACAAAAAATGGGACTAATCCGGGATGACTCCGTGAGCAATCGCAAAGGAGCATGCGACTAATACCACTTTTGATCTCTTTATATGGAATCAACTGTTCGCTTTTGTTCGAGCATGTCTTATGAAGAGACTAACTGTTCACCTTTATACCCGTCCGGGTATAAAAAGCGACTAGTCACTTTTAAAAAATAAAAATAAAAATTTGCGCCAGCTGAGATTCGAACCGGGGTGCTCAGTTTTGTTAGGCGAATACTCTCTCTGCGTGCCAACGCCGCACATGAAATTGCATTGACTAAGTGCGTACATATCATTAAATCGTTAATAGTGCCCGTTAGAGATGAGTTGGGGACTAATTGATCTCCAATTATACCCATAAGAGATGAGTCGAGAGTAATTGATCTCCATTAGTACCCGTATGAGACTAGTTGCGACTAATTAATGCCCTATTGTACCCGATTGAGAGTAATCTCGGAATACTCTCTTTAGAGATTAGTCGCACAATTTTTTGCAGGGAAAGAACAGCGAACACACACACGCACTTGTATATTGCACTCCCGCCCAAAATCAAGTGCAACGAATAAACACACGCACTTGTGCTTAAAAATAATTCGTTCGTTCTTCATTGGGTATGCATTTCTTAATGCACTTCTCAATTGCCGCAGAACAAAGCCTACTAAAGTAGTTAATTGCTGGCACTCCAAATCATGCTCAACAATCCCGCTTGATGCATCACCACTCCTCCGGAGTAGTTTTAAACAGCAAAAGCCAAAGCGCTACAAGCTGTAGGGACTCTGTATGACTTTTAGCATACAGAGGTGGTACAAGAGTTACCATTGGCCACAGCGCCTACCCAATTTTTGAACTTAAATAAATAACCGGTGCTCGACACTCCCGCTTGACGCACACCACCAAAAACTCTTACAGAGTTTAAGCGGCAAAGCCACAGCGCTACAAGCCGTAGGGACTCTGCATGACTTACAACCATGCAGAGGTGGTAACTGATGGTTATCATTGGCCCCGACGCCTACCCAAAACATTTTTGCTTTAATAAATTTTTATGCAAATACATTCATTCTGGTCCTGCCCTCTCACTGAGTTATTCATGGTCCTTCGAGCCGGATACTCGCGGCTTATTTTACATATCCACTAGACGACAAGTCGAT
>NW_016159333.1:85768-89300 GCF_001687245.7 Rhagoletis zephyria | reverse complement strand
TTTCGACTTAACGTAACGCCAAAAGGACTTCGGGTTTGACTTAATATCGTATTCAAATTTACGAACGAAGTTTCTATGGAGCATTTTGTTGAGAGATGTAAACTCCTTCACATATCTTAAGTAGATATCCTTATACCGATTGTCATTAGATGATCTGAACTTTTTATGAAATTTGTTTCTTAAATTCTTCAATTTTTTCAACTCCTTCGTGTACCACGGAATTTTGTGGCAATATTGTTTCTTAGGCGGTATAATTTCAGAACATGTTTCTAAGAATATGTTTTTGAAAATATCAAAACACTTAGCAACTTCGAACCCTTTGAATAACGAGTCCCAATCAACAGAGCAAAGTTCATTANGTGAAGGGGTGAAAAAACATAAAATTCTAGCTTAAGGATAAGTTCTTGTCTAGTGCAGCTGTTCCCAAACTCTTAATATAATGGAACCCTCACTAAATACCTTTCATCTTATGGGGCCCCACATCAAATTACTAAACATCAAAAGGACTGCCGTTTAAATATGAACGCAAAATTTTACTAGAAATGTACATATATATACATTAGGCCGGGTCAAAAATCTAATGTTGCTCAAATCTCTTGGTAATAGTGAAAATATATTGTGTCATGAAGTCAACAACAAGCCTGCAAAATATTAGTATTTTATTTTAATTGTAAGAGCCCGCGCATCGACCGCCAAGTGACCCACAGCACACTGGTCGAATAAGGCCAATTCTTGTTAAAAGTTCTGGGTTCAGCAAAAAGGTTTGGTGCATATTATTAGATAATGAATCCGTTAACGCAAAAGATAAAGTCAATATCATTTCTCGCAGCCCTTTAGCTTATCGTTAATCTCAAAGTTACCTTTTTTCAATACATTTTGAATTGTTCCCTTGATAATTGCACTGGCCTATAGTCAAAACATGTAAAGAACAGCATCAATATTGTTGACGTGCATTTAGGTCGCTGGTTCCAAATATTCTAATCTTTTTTTAATATTAGCTATAGTTTGCGAATTTTGGCACATTTAGGATCAATTTCGGTAGCTCTAATAGAAAAAGCCATTATTTTGCATCATCGTAGAAAAATTTTGTCTATGCAAGTCAGTAGGGAAACACTGAATAGGCACAACTTCTAGAAACACTCATTAGTTTACTTATGTTTATGCATACAATATAAAAATTTCAAATATACGAAAAAAAAAATTTGTTATCCTTTTTTTTAATTTAAAATAAAATATTATTATCATAAGTCAGTAACAGTAAGTCTCGTCTTCAATTTGGTGATTACTACGTACCGATCGAGTAACATTTACCAAAGTTATATCGAAAAACTTAAGTGGATTTCCAGTTTTTTCTAAAAAAATGTATCTTCAATTGTATAACAATCTTTTAGATAAAAGGGCTGGATTACAGAAAAGTGTTCCAGGGAGTGACTTTTTTCGTTCAAGCTGAATGCAAACCGCTATCGTCTAATTGTAGAGTCCTCAAAAGGATTTCCCAGGATATGTTAAAGACTTTTTCACATAATGGAATTAACTAAAATATTTAAGTATATCTAAACAATTAGTTCACGTCTCCTACTTTCATATTTAGAAACCGCGAAAAATGCGCTTGTTCATTGACTAATAAAACCATTCCGCACCAATTTTCAAGACTGCATAAATGGACTTAAAATGGGCATTTCTCGCCCTAATTGTATTTTGTTAATGTATGTGAATACGTATATGCTTGAAACTATTATTAACTTATCAAACGATTCCTAATCTTTGACAAAACAAGTTTGATTTCATTCACAGTATCTTGAAAACAGACCAAATCGGCGTGACCAGGTCCATGGTCCTTTTAATATTATATAAAAATCCGAAAACATTGAAACGTTTGCATATAAATCTCTTCTCACCTTTCTGTATTTTTCACTTGGTTGCTGAAATAATGAAGAATTGAAAATTCGTAAGGGAAATTATAGTTCTTGTAAGTTTTATCTTAATATCTTAAAAACTTTAAGACTTATTGAAAAATGGTAAATGAACGTGGGGTACTAAATTTAATAACCCTTAATTTAATATATCGTCCTGTTTATAACAATTAACGCATTCCATAGATATTACCAGCCAAAGTTTCATTTTCAAAATTCGTACACTTTGATTCAATTGCGCGCGCTAAAGATAAGTTTTAAACTAATCTTTCGTGGCCAAAAACAATTGGCTAAGACCTAAGACATCATAATATTACTATTACAATACGGTCAAATGCTTTTTATTTTTCTCCATACAAAATCGACCCAGCCTAATATACATATTTACTATTATAACTTTTCATGTGAAGAATGCAAATATTTAACTGTCCTATTAATTAGACACAGACTGAAATGTGTGTTTCAATGTCGAAGAACTCGGAAGACCTATGAATGCTTCGTAAAATAATCTGACAAAGATTTCAGGAGATTTACCAAGTGCCCACTTATGACATTTCACATTTCATTTGGCAATTCAATGCTTTACTTTTCCACACGGGTAATCTAGAAATTTAATTTTCTTTTAAAGGATGATAATTTGTTTCACGCCAAAAATACGGTTGATATTTCCTTAAAAAAAATGTAGTAACTTCACTCATCTTTTCAAAAATCGTATAAGCTGGATACTCTAATAATAGTAATAATAATATTTTGATGCTTACACGCTAAGTGTTTGACCAAGCTTCTCCTCCAATTTGTGGTATGCGTCTTGATGTTGTTATAAAAATAAATAATATAAAAAAAATGTTATACACAACGCTTTTATAAATGGAAAAGTAGAAAATAATAATTCTCAGTCCCATAGAATTTGTTTTGATAACTTTTGATTTTGAAATTTTAGCAAAAGTCATTACAAACAATTTATGAGATTGAAATGCGTGGGGCGCATGCAATACAAAGCATTAGATTTAATTGACAATAGTCAAACTACATAACATAGACCTAAAATTTTTACAGCCGCTGTGGTGTAGTGGTAAGCAGTGCGCGCTTCCACTCCGCAACGCCTGGGTTCAAACCCTGGTCAAAGCTACATCGCAAAAAATATAGAAACAAGTAAGAGCAGCGCTGTCTTCGGCTATACCGAAGGCTTCCTACCTTTCATGAACATCTGCAAATTTTAGTTTGACAGATTACTGATTTTGAATACATCTGCATACATCGATAGAGGAGTTACATACTTATATAAAAAATCGCCTCTAAACAATCAGAGGTATGGAGGATATACTTTATATGGCACCAATCTAAGTGATTTTCACTACTATGTGATCGGTATGTAAACCGGTAACACAATTTATTGGGTTTAGTTTCCTACATAAAGGAGATATATCGCAAAAACTGGTATCTGAACAATCAGTGCTATAGGAGATAAAGCTTATACAGCATAGATTTTGACGATTTTCTCAGTAGACTTTGTATTATTATTTATAAAATATCTTACGAAATTTATCGGTTTTAGCTGTTCAAATAAAGGAGTTTTACAGTAAAATCCCATATCTGAACAATCAGATGTATGGAAGATA
>NW_016159333.1:77409-85269 GCF_001687245.7 Rhagoletis zephyria | reverse complement strand
TAAATCAACTCAGCTCGACGTTCTGATCATATAAGTATACATTTTAATGGGTCTATCTCTTTTTGTTCTGGTACTTACAAACATCGGACCAAAGTTATAATACCATTTCATGCTCATGAAAGGTATAAAAAGGTTTTTTCTTAACAGCGGTCGTCCCTCGGCAATGGCAAACCTCTGAGTGTATTTCTGCCGTGAAAAACAGCTCATAAAAATACAATCGCCGTTCGGAGTCGGCGTAAAACTGTAGGTCCCTCCGCTTTGTGTGACAACATCAAGGCGCACACCACAAATCGGAGGAGAAGCTCGACCAAACACTAACATATGTGTAAGCGCCAATCTATTATTATTATTAAAATTTCTGCAGGGAAAGTACAAATATGAGATCGATTATTTTAAGCGATCGTTATTCATACATATATCCACATACATATATCACTTCATATCAATTCTGGTCTATTATTTTTTTATATTTTTTAGTCCATTTATAAAAGCGTCGTATATAAAAAAGTTTTTTTAGTGCATAGGGCACTAGTGCATAGACTTAATAGGAACTTTGCAAAGCAATGCTTTTATAGCTGTCTGCACACACAACTTTGCAAGTTGATAAAACCGTTGTACAAAATTTTAGATCGATTTTAAGCACTGATGGGCACCGCCTTGCCCGCGGGCAAAGCTTGTTTAAGCTTTCTATATATTTTGTATAGACGTGAGCAGAGTAAAAGCTCTCTCTACCCGTCGCTGATTTTAAGCGATCGTTATTCATATACCCATATACATATGTACATATTTACATACATATATTACTTTTCATATCAATTCAAGTCTATTACATGCGCCCATATAAGTACAGTCGTGTCTGGATATAGTGAACTAATTTTTGCATGGCCTGTTCACAGCATCCAGGTTGTTCACTATATTAAGGTTGACTTATTTTGTTCAAAAACTTGTTTTATTTGCTCAAAATTCATGTTTGTGTATGTAAGTGCAACAGATGTTTGGAATAAATGTATACTTAGGAAAATATAAATGGACATACATATGAATGTTTATTGAAAGAATTCGCGAATAGATGTTTGCTTCATGCATGAGGAAATTGACTTTTGGACCGCTTTTTCACGTAGAGTTCTTAATACTATTATGCCAGCATAGTCAGTTTTTAATAGTTTAAGTGGCTTTTATAAGATTTTCGATCTGTCCTTCGCCTTGGTCATCATCACCAGCTTCTGCAGTATCCTCGGCATCTTTCTCTAAATCAATTGGTTCGTCTTCTTCGATTGTATTTTAATTTTAGATATCATTTTCAGTGTAGGTTTCCTAAAATAATTAAAGTACATAAAAAAGAAATGGACAGGTGAATGTCAATAGGGTCAATAAAATTACCTCCTGTATTACAACTTGCAGCAGATCCTGTATATCATCGATTTCTTTATATTTTTCCTGCAATATTTTTTGGCGAAGTAAGCTCAGAGGAACATCATTGTCTTCATCCTCGCTTTCATTTGGCTCTGTGGCATTGAAACATTCTAATAAAGGCTTCCAACATTTCGCTGTTACACTTGCCTTCAGCTGATTCCAAGCAAGCATTAAAAATGATACAGCATATTTAAAAGTTAAAGTTTTTAAAAATTGTGTGTCATCTTTTCCTACAGCTAATAACAGCAGATGTTTTTTTTCAGTACAGCTTAGTTAAGCGTATCACATTTTGATCCACAGGCTCAATAAAAGGCGTTAAATTTGGAGGCATATAAACCCCGAATATTGAGCCATCAGCAGTTTTAAGTTTATCTTCTGGCGGATGGCTAGGGGCATTATCAAGAAATAGGATAGCGAAAAAATACTCGGTAAAACTGTTAGGAATTTTAAATGTATTACTCATGTACGTGAGGGACGAAGCAATGGTGAAACCATTCTATGAAGATGTCTGCAGTTACACCATAAATTTCCGATTTTTTCAACAATTTCAGATTTTTGCTCCAACGAAAGGAATTTCCTCGAAGACATGATAACACTTAAAAACTATTTAAATGCTAAATTTATTAGCACACAAAAAATAAAAAAAAAAAACCACTTAAAACAGCGCACATTCACACACAAGCGGTTGGAACTCGACAAGAACCAAATAAACATTAGCATCAAATAGTAGCAGCTTTTCTACTAATAAACATAAAGTGGTAAATTTCAGGGAATAACCACTTTCATTTCCGGTTAAATTTGGTATTTTTTTGTCAATTTATGCTTGCCGTTGCTTTTAAAATTTTGTTCACTATTTAGAGGCTTTCGATTGTTCACTATTTAGAGTACTCTGTGTAAATATTTCGGTGTTCACTATATCGAGGCGTTCACTATAGCGGGCGTTCGCTATATAGAGACACGACTGTAATAATATTGGCAATAAGCTAACTTCCCAATGTGTAAGTATTCCGAAATAAAAGCGAGACAGCCTAGTACGGTTTTTGTGTATGTATAGGGGTGTTTCGAATGCCATATTTTTCACATTCGCGAATGCAAATGCGAATGCGAATTTTCGGAATGCGAATGTGCGAATGTTAAGTTATTGTTTTTATTACTACAAAATTTTTTAAATTATTAGAACACCGAACGAGTGCTTAACCTATACAGTGTTTTAATCTTGTAGTCAAAGTTCACAATGGGCATATTATATTTCAAAAAAAGTAATTTTGCTACCTTTTCCCCATGAGACGATTTCTTAGAGGCTCGTATATAAGGCCGGCTGCACTAAAAAATTGCTCACTTGGAACGGCGGCCCAGAACTGTCAATTTGCCGTATTAAGATAGGCCTTCAATTGAGCTTTTATTTCAATTTTTTTAATGTCTCCAGATTTTACATCCGAGCCTTTGCTTTCGCTGGAGGAATCTATATATATAATACGCGAAGGGATTTTTTGTGCAGCATAAAAGATCTGTACCGTTCGCCCGATTTTCAAAAACGGAATGTCAAATTAAAGCGCTTTGTCTGTAGATGTGCAATAAGGTTTTACTTTTGCGAAAAGAGTTGCCACCTGATAAAAAATTGCATTCAAATAATTTAATAATCAATGCCATCAGATCCACACCATTCGTTCGATTTTCAAAAGTGAGGCGTCAAATCAAAGGGCTCTGATTTAGGTGTGCAATAAGGCTTAACTTTTTTGAAAAGAGTTGCCACCTGATAAAAAATTGCATTCAAATAATTTAATAATCAATGCCATCAGATCCACACCATTCGTTCGATTTTCAAAAGTGAGGCGTCAAATCAAAGGGCTCTGATTTAGGTGTGCAATAAGGCTTAACTTTTTTGAAAAGAGTTGCCACCTTTTAAAAAATTAAGTTCAAAATAATACGCGAAGGCATTTTTTTTTTCGCATTAAAGATCTGCACCATTCGTACGATTTTCAAAAAATGGGGTGTCAAATTAAAGCGCTTGGCCTGTAGATGTACAAACTGGTTTTATTTTTTCGAAAGGAGTTGACACCTGTAGAACAATTGAAGATTACCTATATAATATGCAAGCTGAACACCGATCAGTTGATTTTCCAAAATAAGGTGTCAAATTAAAACTCTTGGACTGCAGATATGCAATAACTTTACTTTTACTTTTTTGAAAAGGGTTGCCACCTTTGAAAAATTGTCATTCAACTTATCTAAAAATATCAATTATTACAAAATAGGTATCAGTGGAAAGGGTTTTGAAAATATTTGTTTCTTAACTTAACTTTAGAAGGGTTGCCACCTGTTTAAAAAATTAAATTCAAATTTGAATTAAGAAAATTAATTAGGAGAAATGTGTTTCAACATATGGGCGCATAACGAAAGGGGCTTCAGAAGGTGGCCTTTTGAAAATATTTTGAAGAGGGTTGCCACCTTCTTGCAATGTCGAATTTAATTAACTTATCCAGAAGTTATATGAGATATCAAAATAATGATGTGAAACGAAAGAATATTAAGAAGACTTTAGTTTGAACACACAAAATATTTTTGAGGTCTTGGAAGAGGGTTGCCACCTGTTTAAAAATTAAATTGAANCCCAGAACTGTCAATTTGCCGTATTAAGATAGGCCTTCAATTGAGCTTTTATTTCAATTTTTTTAATGTCTCCAGATTTTACATCCGAGCCTTTGCTTTCGCTGGAGGAATCTATATATATAATACGCGAAGGGATTTTTTGTGCAGCATAAAAGATCTGTACCGTTCGCCCGATTTTCAAAAACGGAATGTCAAATTAAAGCGCTTTGTCTGTAGATGTGCAATAAGGTTTTACTTTTGCGAAAAGAGTTGCCACCTGATAAAAAATTGCATTCAAATAATTTAATAATCAATGCCATCAGATCCACACCATTCGTTCGATTTTCAAAAGTGAGGCGTCAAATCAAAGGGCTCTGATTTAGGTGTGCAATAAGGCTTAACTTTTTTGAAAAGAGTTGCCACCTTTTAAAAAATTAAGTTCAAAATAATACGCGAAGGCATTTTTTTTTTCGCATTAAAGATCTGCACCATTCGTACGATTTTCAAAAAATGGGGTGTCAAATTAAAGCGCTTGGCCTGTAGATGTACAAACTGGTTTTATTTTTTCGAAAGGAGTTGACACCTGTAGAACAATTGAAGATTACCTATATAATATGCAAGCTGAACACCGATCAGTTGATTTTCCAAAATAAGGTGTCAAATTAAAACTCTTGGACTGCAGATATGCAATAACTTTACTTTTACTTTTTTGAAAAGGGTTGCCACCTTTGAAAAATTGTCATTCAACTTATCTAAAAATATCAATTATTACAAAATAGGTATCAGTGGAAAGGGTTTTGAAAATATTTGTTTCTTAACTTAACTTTAGAAGGGTTGCCACCTGTTTAAAAAATTAAATTCAAATTTGAATTAAGAAAATTAATTAGGAGAAATGTGTTTCAACATATGGGCGCATAACGAAAGGGGCTTCAGAAGGTGGCCTTTTGAAAATATTTTGAAGAGGGTTGCCACCTTCTTGCAATGTCGAATTTAATTAACTTATCCAGAAGTTATATGAGATATCAAAATAATGATGTGAAACGAAAGAATATTAAGAAGACTTTAGTTTGAACACACAAAATATTTTTGAGGTCTTGGAAGAGGGTTGCCACCTGTTTAAAAATTAAATTGAAATTATTAAATAAGTTAAATTAATTATTAAAATATGGGTATCAATCGAAGGGAGGTTGAAAAATCTTTATTTCTGAACTATATTTAGCGGAGTTGCCACATGTTTAATTAATATAATTCAACTTAATTCATCAGTTGATTAAATTATGTATTCCAATGTTAGACGAAGAATATTTAAGAATATCTTATAGCGAAACTACTTTTCAAAAGGGCTGCCATCTGTTTAAAAAGTCGAATTTAACTATATCTATATATATAATACGCGGAAGGACTTTTTGTCCAGGTATTCAGATCTGAACCATTCGGTTGATTTTCAAAAATGAGGTATCAAATTAAAGGGCTTGTTATGTAGATGTAAAGTAGGCTTTTACTTTTCCGGAAAGAATGGCCACCTTTTAAAAAATCCAGTTGAGATTATTTATAAATCAATACCATCATAACCCCATCCTTCGCTCCATTTTCAAAAATCCCGTGTCATATTAAAAGGCTTGGTTGCAGGTGTCCAACGAGGTTTTACTTTTTGAAAAGAGCTTCCGCAGGTATCAGTCGAAATGGTTATTAAAAACTTAGCTTCTTAACTGTGAGAGTGTTGCCCCTGTTTAAAAAATCAAATTAAATTTTAAAAAGGGAAGTTACATAGGTAATTTACAAAATGTTCCCCCACAGGGGTCCAGACTAAAGGAGTTTAAAAAGGTAGTAATTTGAAAATGTTTTTAAAAGGGTTGCCACCTGCTTTAAAAGACGAATTTAGTTATATGCAGTATTAAAATATGGGTGTTAAACGAAAGAGTGCTAAGAAATCTTCAGTTTAAACATCAACATTTTTTTTGATGGTTTGAAGAGAGTTGCCAGCTGTTGAAAATTTTGAATTTAAATGAATTATTAAGTTTAACAAATTAAGTTAATAAATAAGTTAAGTTGAATAAATTACTAAAAGAGGTGATTTAATCGTTCATGGCTTTGAAAAGGATTTATATCTGAACTGTTTAGGAGAATTGCCAGGTGATAAAAAAATTAAATTCAATTTAATTCTTCAGGTGATTGAATTATGTATCAAAGTATCAGACGAAAGAGCGTTAAAAGAAGGTTCGCTCTTCGCAGAAGGTTGCCACCTGTTTAAAAAGCCTAGTTTATTTAGCTTTTACACAATTTTTATGAAATATTAAAATATGAGTGGCAAAAGAAAGAGTTTTATTAAAACTTTAGTTTGAAAATATTTTTTGTTAGGGTTGCCATCTATTAGATTTTTATTTTGAGTGTGTTATCAGCTGTCTCGATGAAGTCAATTGGCCCCCTCGGAGCCGCGATTTCACGCCCTTAGACTTTTTTGTGCCATGCCGTGAAGGACCGATATAATGAGAACAATCTATTAACGATTCAGGCCTTTAAGGCGTATGTCGGGATGCAGCATCTTTGAATATCTCGCAGCAAGAAACTGTATATATATGTACAAACTTATTGAATTCAAAACTCCGAAATACCTCTACGAAAAGTTAAAATTATCTAAGTCTTGCAGACACACAAATCTTATTATCCCTAAATATTCATATTTGTCTTCCTCGAGGCTGTTTTTCGTCAATGCTGTGAGGCTTTGGAATTCCGTTCCTGATAGTGTTAGGTCTGCGATGGATAGGGGCAACTACGGGAGGATAATGCATGAACACTTTAACTCTATGAAATAAAAGTGATTGCAACTCAGCTTCTCTCTTCTCTCTACTTCTTTCTCCCTTTCTCTTTTATACTTAATTGTTAAGTTTCTTTATAGGAGTGATAATATCTATTATTTGATGTTAAGTTTTAATATTAATTTCAAGGATAAGCTTTTGTATTTAAATTTATTGTTATCACTTATTTGTTTCATGTTAGATTTAAGATTTAAATTTTGTAAATTAATGCGCGCTGATGTATTATAAAAGACTGAATTGTCTTAAAAATACCGCATTTCTTAGTTTAATAAATAAATAAATAAATAAATAAAATACGCGGAAATGGGTGAACTGATTTGCTTTGAAGCTATCACACAGACAGCTTATGAGCTAGGTTGGAAAATAGGCTACTTTTTTTAAGAGTTGCTACCTGCTAACAAAATTTAAATTAATTAATACACGGAAACGTCTGAACGGATTTGCATGAAATTTTGCAAGCTAATTTTTTGGAAGAGTTGCGACCTGTTAAAAAAGTTTAATTAAATTAATAAACGGAAACGACTGAACAGATTTGCATGACATTTCGCACAGAGATAGTTTATGACCTACGTTGGAAAAGAGGCTACTATTTTAAGAGTTGCCACCTATTAGAAAAGTTTAATTAAATTAAAACTCGGAAATGACTGAACTGATTTGCATGAAAGTTTGCACACAGATAGCTTATGACCTAGATTGGAAAATAGGCTACTTTTCAAGAATTGCCACCTGTTTAAAAATTAAATTTTCCTTAACCGGTTTCCCGATCAGAACGAAATTTGGTACACTTACTACGGATTTCGGAGGAGGATGGTTCCGTGCGCAGAAGTGGATAACTTTTGACTGCCATTCACCTGGGAGTGGCCAGAAGCGATTCTTGTGCGTACGGTTCAAATCGCAGCTCACAACGTCCGGATATTTATATCCACGTATCCTCTGGGTAGCAACCAAACACCCGTTTGGGAGCGAGCTAAAGTGAGAAGGCGTAAAACTTCGCGTGCGCTGGGTTTGGGTCCCGCCACGTTAAAACCCCGCCCAATGAAAA
>NW_016159333.1:75975-77384 GCF_001687245.7 Rhagoletis zephyria | reverse complement strand
ATTCCAACAAGCCTCGGATGAGACCCCCTTTTTCTGATGACGACCACGGCAAACGTATAAAGGACTATGATTTAAGGGTATGCACCTGGAATATCCGGACCCTTAATGGGGAAGGTGCCTCTGCCCGGCTGGTTGATGTTCTCGGGAAGACAAAGGCTGACATCACCGCCATCCAAGAAATGCGATGGACGGGGCAAGGTAAAGTAAGCGTGAAGCCTTGCGACGTCTACTACAGTTGCCACGTAAAGGAGCGCAAATTCGGTGTTGGATTCGTGGTAGGAGAGAGACTCCGTCGCCGAGTACTGGCGTTCACCCCGGTGGACGAACGTCTAGCCACAATCCGCATCAAAGCTAGATTCTTCAACATCTCGCTCATCTGCGCCCATGCCCCGACGAAAGAGAAGGATGAGGCGTCCAAGGATCTCTTCTATGAGCGCTTGGAACGTACATATGAGCGCTGCTCCCGACACGATGTCAAAATCGTGCTTGGCGATTTTAATGCCAAGGTGGGCAAGGAAGGGATCTTTGGCGCCACTGTCGGAAAATTCAGCCTCCACGACGAAACGTCCGATAACGGACTGAGGCTGATCGACTTCGCCGGGGCCCGAAATATGGTAATATGTAGTACTAGGTTCCAGCATAAGAACATCCACCAAGCTACATGGCTGTCTCCAGATCAAAAAACGAGAAACCAAATCGATCATGTTGTGATAGACGGAAGGCATGCTTCAAGCGTTTTGGACGTACGTACACTCCGAGGGCCAAACATCGACTCGGACCACTATCTTGTTGTAGCCAAGATACGCACCCGCCTCTGTGCAGCAAAAAATGTGCGCCCAACAATGCAAGGAAAGCTTAACGTCGAAAAGCTGCAATCACAACAGACGGCCAATTTATTCGCCACTCGACTCACACACCTGCTCTCTGAGAGCACTATTCAGCAATCCAACGTACGCGAGCAGTGGAACCACATTTCCCGATCATTAAGTACCGCCGCCGAAGAAGTAGTTGGATTTCAGCGAGCCCGAAAGAACAACTGGTACGATGAGGAATGTCAAGAAGCCGCAGAGAAAAAAGATGCCGCCTACAGGGCCACGCTGCGATCGGGCGCAACGCGAGCCATGTGGGACCGTTATAGGGAACTGAAGAAGGAAGCGAGACGTATTTGCCGCAATAAGAAGAGAGAGGCCGAAATACGTGAGTGCGAAGAGCTTGAGATGCTGGCCGACAGGAAGAACGCCCGAAAATTCTACCAGAGGGTTAGGCGACTTACGGAAGGTTTAAAGACCGGGGCGAACTCCTGTAAGAACAACAATGGCGACCTAGTGACCGATGTCCAGAATATACTTAAATTGTGGAGGGAACACTTTTATAACCTACTGAATGGTAGCAGCGCTGAAAGTAGTGAG
>NW_016159333.1:70274-75965 GCF_001687245.7 Rhagoletis zephyria | reverse complement strand
AGTGATGGAGTAGCTGTCCCACCGCCTGACTATGACGAGGTACGTATAGCGATTACGCGGCTGAAAAACAACAAAGCTGCTGGAGCTGACGGCCTGCCAGCCGAGCTATTCAAGTACGGCGGCGAGGAGCTGATGAGGTGCATGCATCAGCTCGTATGCAGAATATGGTCAGATGAACGCATGCCCGACGACTGGAATTTAAGTGTGCTCTGCCCAATCCACAAGAAAGGCGACCCCGCCATACGCGCCAACTACCGCGGAATTAGCCTTCTAAGCATAGGTTACAAGGTCTTATCGAGCGTATTGTGCGAAAGACTGAAGCCCACCGTCAACGAGCTGATTGGACCTTATCAGTGTGGCTTTAGGCCTGGAAAATCCACCATAGATCAGGTATTCACAATACGCCAAATCTTGGAAAAAACCCGCGAGAATAGGATCGACACACACCATCTATTTGTCGATTTCAAAGCCGCTTTCGACAGCACGAAGAGAAGTTGCCTTCATGCCGCGATGTCTGAATTTGGTATCCCCGCGAAACTAATACGACTGTGTAAAATGACGTTGAGCAATACCACCAGCTCCGTCAGAATAGGGAAGGACCTCTCCGAGCCGTTTGATACCAAACGAGGTTTCAGAGAAGGGGACCCCCTTTCGTGTGATTTCTTTAATCTTATGTTGGAGAAGATAATAAGAGCCGCAGAACTGAACCGCTCAGGCACAATACTTTATAAGAGCGTACAATTGCTGGCGTATGCCGACGACTGGTAACAGAGGAAGAGGAAGGCCTCCTCTGCGTTGGAAAGACCAGGTGGAGAAGGACTTGGCTTCACTTGGCATTTTCAATTGGCGTCAGTTAGCACAGAAGAGAAATGACTGGCGTGCTGTTTTGGACTCGGCCAAAATCGCTTAGGCGGTTACAGCGCCAAATAGGAAGAAGAAGAAGACTACGGATTTCGCAAGGATGGTCTTAGGCTGAAAGTAATTCCTATAACTCAAGGCCCCTCCCATACAAATTGGAATGAAACCAATGTTGGCATTAATCGATTGATTTTTTATTCAATTAGTTAATTTGATTAAATTCAATCTGATTACAGTTAATCATGATTAATTTTAATCTGACTAAACAGTTAATCGTAACCGCGATTAAAAAAAATAATTTTTAATCATTAACTCTTAATTTGATCAAGTAGGTTTGGTGATTAATTAATTTATGCTGGAATTTTCCTGTGCACACAGAGCAAGTTAATCCGGTATGGCTAAGTCGGGTTTCCCCATCAATCTGAGCAATTTGGTGTGCATTTTCATTAAGATCTATACCAACAAACGTTTTACAAACCAGGTTTGTAAAAGGTTCCAGTTTATGTATTACTAATAACAATAATTATAATTTTTTTATATTATGTGCTTTTTATAAGCGTAAAACACAAAATAATTACTATAACTGGTGTTTGGTTTCAAATTCGGACAAATTAGACAACTTAATCAGATTTTATTTTAAATTGGATTAACGATTAATGATTAAAATTGATTAATCGTAATCGCAGCCAGCGAATTTTCATGATCATTGCTGTGTCCTTTTATTGGTTGAAAACAGCTGCGATGGTGGATTTACTGTCGCAACAAATAACAGTTTTCCTTCCATTATGAGAGGCAAAGAGTACTGCATCAAGTAGAGCAGCGGGTTCGGCTGTGAATACCGAGCAGTACGATGGCAAAGAGTATACAGGAATGGTGGCACCAAACTTAAAGCGCGGTTATCCACGGACGTAAAAACGGAGAACGTGTCAGCTGACACGATCTATCTTATGGGATCTGCGTGTTAACAAAAACTCACCACCGCATGACCGTGACGTAGACGTTGCTTTTCTCTCTTTCTATCAACAGCAAGCTTGATATGTTCTACGTACTTCTACGCTACGCTACGTACACGTTCGTGGGTAGCCGCGCTCTTATTTGTCACAGCAAACCTTGTGCTGACGCTGGATTTAGATCCGTCCGTATAAACTATCTCCCAATCCTGTTTGGAAGGCTCTAGGGCTTCACTGTGTAGTTGTTGATATTCACTGTTGCTGGTAAAGTGTTTGGATTTTCTTTGTTTTTCCTTGATAAGCGATGTTATGAGCAAAGAACAAGTAGGAGCTATTGCTGTTTCAACCAATGATGGAGTTGCTATGATATGGAGCTGTTTAGATAGTTTTAATCAACGCATTATGGTGGAAGGTTTGTTAGTTGCGATTGGTTTTTCAATGGCAGTCTTAACTTGTGCAAGCAATAACTCGATTCTGGCGTGAAACAACTTTGGAATTAGCATCATAGTATTACGTGTAGTTTTAGAGGAAATATCAGGTAATCCGGCTTCTGCGAGTGCCACTTTTGTTGGTGATTCTTTTAGCTGCGACGTGGTATAGAGCATGGAGTAGCTTAATATGGGTCCGTGCGCAATGCCCATATCGGAAGTCCTTAATCAATTTTTGATAACAACAAAGCTTTTGTAACATTTACAAGTGAATTCGTATGGCACCAACAATGTTTGGAAGATAAAAATTTTATAATGTCAAGTCTAGAGAATAAGCTTAACCTAACCGATTTACAATGTTCTTTGTATAGGAGATTCTTATCAAATTTTATGCCTAATATTTTTAAAGAGTTAGAATGGGAAATTTGGATGCTAGAAAAGGATATGTAGGGGAAGGAGCAGTTGTGTTTTCGACATATATGAAATGTGGAGCATTTGCTGGCTGAAATATTGGCACCAGAACTTTGAGACCATACATTAATATCATGTAAAATTTTTGGAATGCATTTTTGACTTGGTTCAGGTCTGATATTTTAGTAAATACTAAAACATCATCTGCGTATATGAAGTGATCGACAAGCGGATTAGAAGAGATTATGGAGCTCACTTTGTTGAAGGCTATTGTGAAGAGAGTCACAGAAAGGGGTGAGCTTTGGGTTATACCGTTGTGAAGGTTGTATATTTGAGAATGGTGCTTATTTGCGAAACCAAGAAACTTCCGGTTAGACAAAAACGACTTAACAATATTGTACATTTTGGTATCAATTTTCCCACGTTTTAGTTCATCAAGAACTATGTGTGCTCCTATCCTATCAAATGCTTTTTCGAAGTCCAAACTCAGCACGGATGTATGGTGTGGAGCAGCTATGGCTGAAGAAGCGAAATGTTCGAAATATAGTAGAGGGTCAATGACTCCCAACCCTTTTTGAAACTCGAATTTGTTGAGGTTAATAAGCCCGTTAGACTCGGCATACCACATAGTTCGAGTAGAAATTATTTTCTCTAAGATTTTTGACATACAGGGAAGGAGGGATATTGGTCTATAACTCTGTACTTATTAGGTTTGGGGATGGGTATAATTGTGGCAACTTTCCATTGTTGAGGGTATGACCCGGTGTTTAAAATTTACTGGATCTCAAACTAAACCTCAGTAAAACTAATGTCATCCACTTTAATAATAGGAGGAAAGTACTAAACATCCAGATCAACAACATTACTCTTAATCAGGTGAATTCAATAAAATATCTAGGCAGATTCATAAATAAAAATAATTCGGCTAATCAACATCTAAGTGAAATAGTTAATAATGTAAATAGAACCTGTAGCTTCTTAAAATCGCTAAGTGGTTGCACCTTTGGCATTTCACCAACTAAAGCACTAAAGTTTTACAAAACTTTCGGGAGATCCAAACTAGATTATGCCGCATCGTCGTTTGCAAACATTTCTAAAAACGCACTAGTGAACCTGTGTAGCTATAACAACAAATATATGAGGAAATGTCTGGGATTAATCCGTTCAACACCAGTTAATGTAATTTACCACATGGCAGCAGAACTTCCACTACACTATCGAATCCAGCTCTCGACGGCAAAAGAAATTATTAAAACATGGGCCTTTGAACTACCCATAAAAGATTTATGGAATAATATAACCAGCTCAGATTTTCAACCAGCTACACCCACATATTTAAAAAATTTTAAGACAACTTCAAAAATATAACAACGGTTACACAAGAGAAAAGCTCCAGATGAATACCGACTTCTTCAAAGGAACGGTTAAAAACAAATCAGAGGCCAATGAAGAGTTAATTGCCCAACTTTTCAACAACAAAATAGCCGACATAAAAAACAGAAATTTTGAGATTTTATTCACAGACGGATCTGTAAAGGAAAATTTTAGTAAAGCTGCTTTCTACCACGAAAGATCGAATACGACAAGAGAATTTTTTGATAATAAAAGAATGTCATCAATGTCTGCGGAACTATGGGCGTTTGAGAAAGCCATCAATTTTGCATGGAGGCACGGATACAACAAAATTGCAATACTGACTGATAGCAAATCGGGCGCTTTAGCACTACAAAATCACGATACAACAATTACTTAACAAAAAAAATCATTAACACAATTCACATCAGTTCAATAACGGAAATAGAAATAAATTATATTCCTGGACATAAGAATATACACTAGAACAAACTAGTGGATATAGCGGCAAAAAATGCGGAACACAGTGGCGTAGCCAGGATTTGGCGAAGGGGGGATTAAAAAAAATTTCCATCGATAACTTAAAGTTGTGATACACAATGGCTAGAGGCGTCGCACTATAGGCAAAACACGAGTTTTTTTTTCAAAATCGTAGATCTTCGCTTAGAAAAGAGATAATGGAATGAAGATAAATGATCATATAATATAGGAAAACTATACAGAAGTTACAACAACAATAACTTAACCCTCAAAATACCGTTCAAAATATCACTTTTTTTAATTTGGATTTTGGCTCCCATTCCACTAAAAACACTATATTTAATACACCATTAGCACTGTTTCTGAAAGATTTCTCTTTATTTTATCTTAAGACTCGATTCTTGGGACATTGGATGCTGTACCCGAGTGGCCAGATTGGAAAAAGAAAAGCCACCTTTAAACTCTAATAACTCGTAAACTATCAGCTTTCACAAAAAAATTTATATAACAATAATGGTTATACTGGTCGATATCTTTACGAAAGTGCAGCATTTAACCCTTTAGTACAGAGTTTGTCATATACGAAACGCTTTTTAACCCTTTCAAGGCAGAGGCAAAATGGTTATCAATATGTTTTCAACGAACACTTTTTTTTTGTTTTTATTTTTAATATTTTTATTTTATTTTTTTTATTTATTATTTTTTATTATTATTTTACTATGGAAAAATTTTCTACGATTAATATCTACGTCAACATGAGAAAAGCACGTTCAAAAGCATATTGAGAACCTTTTTCCTCTGCCTTGAAAGGGTTAAAAAGCGTTTCATATATGACAGACTCTGCAATAAAGGGTTAAATGCTGCATTCCATTATCTCTTTTCTAAGCGAAGATCTACGATTTTGAAAAAAAAAAACTGTGTTTTGCCTATAGTGCGTCGCCTGTGGGCATTCTTTCATATATGTATGTATTGCCATTTCTACCGTTATAACACAAAAGCGGCTATAACTTTTTTTTTCTATTCAAAACAGTAAGTGGGCACCTTTCTGAAATCTTTATTAAATGAGCAATTTTTTTATGTAATGTAAAGTTATAGCTAGTACATTTTTTTTCCACCCGAGAAGTCAAAGTTGGGGAAGAAAATATCAAAAAGTTAAAAATCCAGAAATAGTCCTAATTTTATGATGGTTCCTTAATATATTTTAACTACAT
>NW_016159333.1:66661-69324 GCF_001687245.7 Rhagoletis zephyria | reverse complement strand
TAACTACATTGCATTTGAGTATGGAGAGGCAACTATCTGGAAGTATTTTACATAAAAAATTTACTAAGTATTGCCCGGTTTGTAGTTGCAGTTAAAGAAAACACATGAAAAGGCACGATTTTTTTTAAATTCGAAAAAATGTAAATATTTCAAAAACGGTGACACTTTTACCTGAAAATTTTTTGTTTATCAGGGAGCTCACCCCCTACCTACCTTCCCCTAAAGTTTGGCACGTTACTTCTGGGACACCCTGTATATATCATACGCGAAGGGATTTTTTGTGCAGTATAAAAGAGCTGTACCGTTCGCCAGCTTTTCAAAAGTGAGATGTCAAATTAAAGCGCTTGGTCTGTAGATGTGGAATAAGGATTTACTTTTTCGAAAAGAGTTGCCACCTGATAGAAAATTGCATTCAAATAATTTAATAATCAATTCCATCAGATCCACACCGTTCGTTCGATTTTCAAAAGTGAGGTGTCAAATCAAAGGGCTCTGACTTTAGGTGTGCAATAAGGCTTAACTTTTTCGAAAAGAGCTGCCACCTTTTAAAAAATTAAGTTCAAAATAATAAGGGAAGGCATTTTATGTTCCGCATAAAAGATCTGCACCGTTCGTTCGATTTTCAAAAATGGGGTGTCAAATTAAAGCCTGGCCTGTAGATGTACAAACTGGTTTTATTTTTACGAAAGGAGTTGCCACCTGTAGAACAATTGAATATACTATATAATAAGCAATGCCGTCATAACAGTACCCTTCATTCGATTTTTCAAAATAAGGTGTCAAATTAAAACTCTTGAACTGCAGATATGCAATAAGGTTTTACTTTTTCGAAAAGAGTTGCCACCTTTGAAAAAATTTCATTCAAATTATCTAAAAGAATCAATTATTACAAAATTGGTATCAGTGGAAAGGGTTTTGAAAATATTTGTTTCTTACCTTAACTTTAGGAGGGTTGCCACCTGTTTAAAAAATTAAATTCAATTTGAATTAAGAAAATTAATTAGGAGAAATATGTTTCAACATATGGGCGCATAACGAAAGGGGCTTCAGAAGGTGGCCGTTTAAGAATATTTTGAAGAGCGTTGCCACCTTCTTGCAATGTCGAATTTAATTAACTTATCCAGAAGTTATATGAAATGTCAAAATAATGATGTGAAACGAAAGAATATTAAGAATACTTTAGTTTGAACACACAAAATATTTTTGAGGTATTGGAAGAGGGTTGCCACCCGTTTAAAAATTAAATTAAAATTAATAAATAAGTTAAATTAATTATTAAAATTTGGGCATCAATCGAAGGGGGGTTGAAAAATATTTCTTTCTGAACTATATTTAGCGGAGTTGCCACATGTTTAATTAATATAATTCAACTTAATTCATCAGTTGATTAAATTATGTATTGCAATGTTAGACGAAGAATATTTACGAATATCTTAGAGCGAAACTACTTTTCAAAAGGGCTGCCATCTGTTTAAAAAGTCGAATTTAACTATATCTATATATATAATACGCGGAAGGACTTTTTGTCCAGGTCATCAGATCTGAACCATTTGGTTTATTTTCAAAAATGAGGTATGGAATAAAAGGGCTTGATATGTAGATAGTGTTGCTGCACAGTTTTTTTTGAAAAATAAAATTGGCCTTTATAGATTTTGCGAAAAAAGTAGTTCATTGTTAATTATCCACAGATTTACTTCAATTTTATTAATTTGTTTTTAAATTTTAACCTTCATTTGGGTTTACAATAGTTGCGTTCCAGATGCTTCACGAAATTCACGATTTGCAGGAACAGCTGTTTTCTCCATTAATAAACCTTATGAGAGGTGGTCACCTGGAACGACTTCCTGTAAAAACCTGCAAATCGTGAAGCATCTGGGACGCAACTATTGAGAGAAAAGCCCAAGTAAAAAAAAAATCGTTATTGTATAGTTCTTAAATTTAACCCTCATTTGGGTTTACCAGGGGGTTTGGGAGAAAAGTGCAAGCGGCACGCAAGTCTTCGTCGGTTACTTTATTAAATATCTTCTGTAACCATAGGCTAATTTCCTCCCACTAGGAGGGAATTCATTCGACCAACCCTATACAGTTTTTTTACCTTCCTTTTATTAGCTCGGGATGTAACTATGTAATATTGATGCGCCTAAAAGATGCAGCGATTTCTATTCTCAAGTTACATACCTGATGACAGTACGAATGGCAATTATAATAGGCAGGTTTTAGTTTTTTAAACTATAATTTTATTTTCTTTATACAAAATCTAAGAAAAAATACACCTGAAATAGAGGTGTGTGGCGCATGTACATATCTTCCAAAGCTGGCAAATGCAAATAAGGATTAAAATTTTAAATCCAATTAATAAAATTAAAGTAAAAAACAATAAATAAAAAAAAAATCTATAAAGAACCCTTTTATTTTTCAAAAAACCTGTGCGACAGTTATTATTTTACGCCTTGTACTTTGTCATTCATATTGTGGCAAACACTACTTAGTAAGTAAAGTTAAGTGTGATAGTGAAAAAGTGTAAGCATGGCCGCAAGGTAAGTGCAGGGCGCTCGGATATAAAAATCAGAAAAATATTAAATTATTTATAAGGCTTAAATTAAAAAAATGGCCATACATTCAGGAAGAGTCTGGAATTCTTTCCTAAATTCTCCTTTCTGTGT
>NW_016159333.1:55277-66370 GCF_001687245.7 Rhagoletis zephyria | reverse complement strand
TTGCGTTCCAGATGCTTCACGAAATTCACGATTTGCAGGAACAGCTGTTTTCTCCATTAATAAACCTTATGAGAGGTGGTCACCTGGAACGACTTCCTGTAAAAACCTGCAAATCGTGAAGCATCTGGGACGCAACTATTGAGAGAAAAGCCCAAGTAAAAAAAAAATCGTTATTGTATAGTTCTTAAATTTAACCCTCATTTGGGTTTACCAGGGGGTTTGGGAGAAAAGTGCAAGCGGCACGCAAGTCTTCGTCGGTTACTTTATTAAATATCTTCTGTAACCATAGGCTAATTTCCTCCCACTAGGAGGGAATTCATTCGACCAACCCTATACAGTTTTTTTACCTTCCTTTNCTTTATACAAAATCTAAGAAAAATGCACCTGAAAAAGAGGTGTGTGCCGCATGTACTTATCTCCCAAAGCTGGAATATGCAAATAAGGATTAAAATTTTAAAAACAATTAATAAAATTTAAGTAAAATATTTACGAAGTTAACAAAAAAATACTTTGTTTAACAAAATATAAAAAGAACCCTTTTATTTTTCAAAAAACCTGTGCGACAGTTATTATTTTAGGCCCTGTACTTTGCCATTCATATTGTGGCATACACTACATAGTCAGCAAAGTTAAGTGTGATAGTGAAAAAGTGTAAGCATGGCCGTAGCAAGGTAGGTGCAGGGCGCTCGGATATAAAAATCAGAAAAATATTAAATTATTTATAAGGCTTAATTTAAAAAAATGTCCATACATTCAGGAAGAGTCTGGAATTCTTTCCTATAAGAGCGATCATTGAAGAGGCGGTGAGCGAAGGGGGAGTGGGCGTGGCACCTCCAACCCCCACCTAGGCGCCCTATGGGTCCCAGGGACCCCTTCGAAAAATCGCCAAAAATCATAATTTTCTCTTGCGTCCACAGTATTTTTGCGTAGAATTCGTATAGGGATTATAACCCTTACTACGTAGAATCCTCCTTTCTGTGTTGCCGAAGGAGAGAGGAGGAACCCCTCTCTTCGTCAAAAGTGTATAACATTTCTTGTGGATATAATTCCGGCTTCGGTATCCAAAGTATTTTTGCACTTAACTCCTATCTGCGTAGGCGGCCTTCGGCCGCGCTTAGGGATTACAACGCTTACTAAGTAGAATTCTCCTTTCTGTGTTGCCGGGGAAGAGGGGCAGGCACCTCTTTTGTTATCAAGGGTATATAAAATGTCCCGTGCAAATGAATATTCAACCTTTTTCAAACGAAAAAACGCAAGTGAAAATTGTGACTTTTAGTCATTTTTCTAAGGGGTCCCTAGGGAACCATAGGGGCCCTAGGTGTTCGGGAGTAATATTTTTGTCAATAACGGTTCATGCCCTCTCCAAAAAGGTCGGAAAAGGTGCCACGTCCACTGATCTCCATCTCTTTAACACCACCCCTATTGGAAAGCCAACCCATATAGTTATTTATTTTTCACATTTATTGTTGCTTTGAAAAAGATTTCTAAGATATCTTTGTTTGTTTGTATCTAATTAATGGTAATTTGTAACAATAAATTGCACAAAAACTTAAAAAAAATTGTACTCCTTTTTTTTGTCATATACTGCTTTTTTTCTATCGAAAATATAAATGTACTCCTTTCTCCGTTTCAAAATCTGGCAACCCTATAAGTAGATGGCCACCTTTTAAAAAATCAAGCCGGAAACGCCGGCGCTACTGCGCATAAGGTAGATTCAAAAGAGCCATGAGGCTACTAATCTTATCATGTCATCCCGTCAGCGTTAGGCATTCGCCATGCCAATTAAGATTATAATTCTATTTAATTCATTCATTGAATTAGTTTTAAATTTAAATTACGTTACTCCCTACTTGAACTAAAATGTGGAGTGCCTGGCGCTGATGGATGGGCGAACAGAAGAAGGTCTGAGGTATATACATACATACATACACACATGGCTCTCTATGTTCTCTTCAGATCCGTACGTTCTATTTAAATTTAAAGAAATAAACAAATTTAAAAAGTTTAGTAATTGGGGTAATTTATGTCGCTATCAATAAATTTTTGCAATAATCTTATTAATTGTTCTGTTAAATTACGGAGTTCTTACGATTTTTTGCGGATTACATATTGAGAACAAGGTTGGTCTACTTTTTTCTAAAAGTTTAACCTATCAACTCGAACCAGAACGGGCCTCTTTGACCCACTGTTTAAAAAAATGCCTTATAGATGGACAAAATTTCCACTAAAATATTAAGCCCCAAATTTTTCTAAGGGGAACCATATGTAATGAAAAAGAATACTAATTATTACTAAAACGGGGGAACTTTAACCCTGTGTAGAAAACATTGCGATGCGAGTGAGCAAAACCTTCGCGGGGTTTGACCACCACTAAGGAATGCTAACGTAATTTTCACATAGCAACCTAGTACTTGTATACGTATGTGGGACCCCAGAATAAAATAACTTACGAATGTAAAAATTAGGAAAAAAGTGTTTGCTTTTTATTGAAAGTCTGTATAAAATTAAAAAAAAATACACAAGAATTTCGACTTGTCTTTGTTTTATCTCCAATAATTGAGGAGATATTCGCGTTAAAGTTTTTGATGTGTTATAACTTGTTGTTGTAGTATGTGTATAAAAAAGTAGTATTGTTGTAGTATTGAAAAGAATTGCCAACTGCAGAAAAAAATCGTTAGATTACCAGTATTCGACCCTGATTTAACTGTAATAAACGCTTTGGATCGAAAAATATGTTACCTATGTTTTTTCTGAGCTATGCTCTTTTTGGAAAAACAACTCATTTAAAAATGTAATTCTCATTTCGTAAAATTGTGTTTTTATACTAGTAGTATTTAGACCCTTCAGACAATGTATTTCAATGTACATACATCATGAAAATTTTGTACAAAATTCCTTAGGCGCCGAACGCCGCCGCGCCGATATTTCCGTAATTCGGCGGCGGCGCGTGAGGAATGACAATAAACGGCGGCGGCGTGGCTCGGCGGCGTATACCTCTAGTCCAGACTAAAGGAATTAATAATTTTAAACTATTTTGAAAAGGCTTGCCACCTGCTTTAAAAGCCGAATTTAGTTATATGCAGTATTAAAATATGGGTGTTAAACGAAGGAGTGCTAAGAAATCTTCAGTTTAAACATCAAAATTTTTTTTGATGGTTTGAAGCGAGTTACCAGCTGTTGAAAATTTTAAATTTATATGAATTATTAAGTTTAATAAATTAAGTTAATAAATAAGTTAAGTTAAATAAATTACTAAAATAGTTGATTTAATCGTTCATGAATTTGAGAAGGATTTATATCTGAATTGTTTAGGAGAGTTGCCAAGTGATAAAAAAATTTAATTCAATTTAATTCTTCAGGTAATTGAATTATGTATCAAAGTATCAGACAAAAGAGCTTTAAAAGATTTCAGTTTGAAAATGCTTCGCAGAAGGTTGCCACCTGTTTGAAAAGCCTAATTTATTTAGCTTTTACACAATTTTTATGAAATATTAAAATATGAGTGGAAAAAGAAAGAGTTTTATTAAAACTTTAGTTTGAAAATATTTTTTGTTAGGGTTGCCATCTATTAGATTTTTATTTTGAGTGTGTTATCAGCTGTCTCGATGAAGTCAGTTGGCCCCTCGGAGCCGTTACGCCGTTAGACTTTTTTGTGCCATGCCGTGAAGGACCGATATAATGAGAACAATCTATTAACGATTCAGGCCTTTAAGGCGTATGTCGGGCATTTCTTACGATAGAGCCAGAAACCATCAACAAGGGCTTGGAGAACTCGGTTAACAGGATGCGCTACTGCGAAGACAGTATATGATGAAATCGGGATCCATAACTAATGGGAAATATATGTTCTTTCGAATAAACCCATAACATACCGAAAAATTTAGTTTGAGTTAATTTTTATAAATAAATAACTTTTTTGTTATGGTCATCAGATCTTTAATGTGAAGGTCATCAGATCAGCACCGTCATTCTAAATGTGCATTAAGGTTTTATTTTTTGAAGTTACGACCTTTTTTAGCTGTGCACAGTGGTTTGAATTTTGAGGAAATGAAAAACCGACGCCATTTGAGACCTCTCTTCGTTCAAAAAGGGATGGACGAATTTACTTAAAACATTTGCAATATTTATTAAGGTTTGTGAATAGTGTGTTGCCATCTGTTTAAAATATTAAACTCAATTTTGGCGTCTTTACGCCATGCGGGTTCACTAGTCTAAAATTATTGCAAGGTTGCTTATACGACTTCTAGCAGTACTTGTTAAAGGCCCATCAATGTTGTTTATATACTACTTAACCGTTTAGCGCCTGAAGCTAAAAGCCGGTTATTGCCCGCACCCTGGTTAGACAGACTTAGGGCCGGTTACTCAATGTCTGGTTAACACTAATCTCCGGTAAAACATCGTTATCGACGGTATCGACTCCGTGTTATATGCATGGAGCCGAACACGTCGATAATGATGTTTAAACGGAGATTAGTGTTAACCACATATTGAGTAAACGGCCCTTAGAGCCATTTCAACTACATAAGTGTGGACACTCTGCCCATGTACACATTCGCATTCGCAATACATTCTTATCATTTGATGCGAATGCGAATGTGTAAAATGATGCGAATCATTCGCATAACAAATGCGAATGCAAATATTCGCAACATCCCTGGTATGTACTGTCTACGAGTGTGCCGTTTTTCTGTATGTGTTGTGTATATGTTTATTTATCAGCGTACGTGTTCCTTTTCTTTTGTACGGTTTTATTGATATACACATTGTTACTAAAAAAGCTGTACAATGTAGGTATTACCGGTATTGAACTAAAATGATTTGAAGACTTTATTAAGAATCGGAATCAAAGAGTAGCAATCGGATCATCACTGTCTGATAGAAAAAGAGTATCAATCGGGCTGCCACAGAGATCTGTGTTAGCTCCTATTTTGTTCAAAATTTATATTAATGATATTACTGATTGCCTTAAAAACTGTGATATAAAATTATTTGCCGATGATACGCTGCTTATGCTTAGTGGAGATAATATCTCTGAAATATCCACTAAGTTGCAAGATGATTTAAACGAGGTATATAACTATAATCTAAATATAAATAATGAACTAATTAAAAGAGTTAATACATTCAAATACCTAGGAATAAAAATCGATGACAAATTGAACTTTAATGAACACATTGATTGCACGGTGGGAAAGATAGCCAAAAAATTATACTTTACGCAACGAACGTGCAAATACTTAAGTAAAAGGTACAAGGTCATGTTATATAGATCCATAATTTAACCTCATTTCATTTACTGCTCCACCATATTTTCATAATGAGAGATAGTCAGATTTATAAATTGCAGAAACAACAAAACCGAGCTATGAGATTCATTCTTACTAAACGCTTTGACACCCCTATCAGAGATATGCTATCTACTCTAAACTGGCTGAGCATTAAACAACAGTGTTTTACTATACAATGAAATTTATCAAGCATATTATAGATGGCAACTTACCCGATTACTTGAAAAGCAAGGTTCATAGAATAGTAGGTTACGACATGGTGCTGCCAAAAATTTGTTTTCCTCCAATGCCGTAGTTGCGAAGTGAGTTCTGATTGGCTGAAATATTAATTAAATGGGCATTGTTGATATAAAATCGTGGAAAAGCTTATTATAACAACATAAAATGTTATAACTTCACGTGAAACTGGATTAACATAATAATATTCGTACAATAGTGACAAATGAAATGTAAATCGAATGCAAATTGAAATTTGAAAGTGAGCAGATCGCACTCGCGTATTTTTAGATAAAAAGCGTTCATAACATTGCCAAAAATTCGCTACCGAAATTGCAATTCATCTTTAGACATACGGTAAAACCTAAATTACCTTTTTCAGTGTAATTTTTGCAATCAAAAACAGCGCACTTAAATTTTTAATAATTTAAATAAACTCAAAGACGCAGAAAAAAAGCACAAACTTCGCGAATTGCCAAACGGTAAATATCAGTGTTACACCTATTTGAAATAAAACTTGATGTATTTTTGACTAAAATAGTGTTTATAAATCCAGCAATATGAATGAATTCAAAAAAAAATATTTTAATTATTGTAGGAGCCTTCCAATTTAGTGATACATGGGCAATCTTCCAGACTACCAAGCGCAATGCACATACGTACAAAATATACTGTTTCCCCACGCCAACATGGTTATACCGTTCCCAAACGCATCCGTAAAGTAGCCGAAACCATCCCGCAACGCATCACTCGATCGAATTCAGTTCATCGCCGTTTGCATGCTTGCTTCGCACATCATATGCATAAACGGCCTTTGGCCACATTTTTCATCACTAAAATTGGTTGCTCATATTAGTAGCTTATANAAAGTGAGCAGATCGCACTCGCGTATTTTTAGATAAAAAGCGTTCATAACATTGCCAAAAATTCGCTACCGAAATTGCAATTCATCTTTAGACATACGGTAAAACCTAAATTACCTTTTTCAGTGTAATTTTTGCAATCAAAAACAGCGCACTTAAATTTTTAATAATTTAAATAAACTCAAAGACGCAGAAAAAAAGCACAAACTTCGCGAATTGCCAAACGGTAAATATCAGTGTTACACCTATTTGAAATAAAACTTGATGTATTTTTGACTAAAATAGTGTTTATAAATCCAGCAATATGAATGAATTCAAAAAAAAATATTTTAATTATTGTAGGAGCCTTCCAATTTAGTGATACATGGGCAATCTTCCAGACTACCAAGCGCAATGCACATACGTACAAAATATACTGTTTCCCCACGCCAACATGGTTATACCGTTCCCAAACGCATCCGTAAAGTAGCCGAAACCATCCCGCAACGCATCACTCGATCGAATTCAGTTCATCGCCGTTTGCATGCTTGCTTCGCACATCATATGCATAAACGGCCTTTGGCCACATTTTTCATCACTAAAATTGGTTGCTCATATTAGTAGCTTATACTGTATATTTTAGGCTAGGCTATAACGAGTATATTTTAAGAATTATGTGTAAACTAGGCTTAATAACATGTAAGAAATAAATTAAATAAAAATAAATAGGCATCTGTACTGTAATGTTTTCGGACGGTACTAGCTCTTACAGCCAATATAGGAGTATTACATATTTGCATGCGACCCACGCTTTTCATTTTCAATCTCATAAATTGTTTATAATAACTTTTGCTAAAATTTTAAAATCAAAAGTTACTTTTTAGTCCATTTATAAAACCACGCATATTAAAAAGTTTATTTATTTTATTTATTTTCTACCTGTTAATCTTGTCTGTATAAAAGTTTGCAATAGATATCAAAATAATTCAACGATATTAATAGATTGATGCACACACATGCATATGCATATCTATGTACATACATACGAGCAGCAATTAATTTCATTTAAATGAATGGCGTGTCGTCCATTTCCGCTGTAGTATACGTAGTGCATAGGGCGACATCTACCTCTCAACCATAGAGGTAGAGCCCTATGCACTAGACTTTTTTATAGGAACTTTGCAAAGCAAAGGTTTTATAGATAAAATGGTGTCTGGACTCACAGCATTGCAAGTTGATAAAAGCGTTGTAATAGAGGAACTTACAAACTGTACGCGCCTTTGAAAGGCAAATGGATTTTATGAGAAGCTTTTTCATGGCAGAAATACACTCGGAGGTTTGCAGTTGCCTGCTGAGGGGCGACCGCTGTTAAAAAAAAACTGTTTTCTATACTTTTTGCGATATTGCTTTGACCAGGGCTCGAACCCAGATTATTCGGAGTGGTCGAACACACCTCTAATCCTCAGGCTTCGGCGGCCAACCACACATACAAGTTAGAAAAAAACAAGCTGACAAGCGCAACGCTCAACGCCAGACATGGGCACTTTTTTGCCCGCGCAGTAGCGAAAGTGCGAGCGTGGGCTTGAAAAGGGAAAAACAGTTTACGGGAGGAAGGGTTCGAAAAGTTGCGAAAAAATTATTTGTATCCCACCGACATCATGTTCATCGCAGTACGGCTGCGGTAGGGTTCGAACGATACTATCGATATTAAGTAAGTATCGATACTGAGGGTATAAAAATGAGTACTTTAATACTCGATACCTTATTGGGCGATTTTACTCGATACTTTCCAAAGTACTCGCCGTATCGAGTACTTTTTAAAAAACATACTTTTTAAATTTTGTCTTCCATTGGCAACCCAATTTTCTTTGCTTATATGGATTACTATCATTCAATTTTGTCCATCACTTAAAATAAACTGAGACTTCGTTTAGTCTGTTACATAACATAAACCAAATAAGTTAAAGTTTAATGGCCTTATTCATAAAAAATAAAGTAGGCTTCAAGAGCTTAAATAAAATGACACTTTCATACATTTTTCAGTTTATAAACCTTTTTTATTTTTCACGAATAAGGCNATTTTATTTATTTTCTACCTGTTAATCTTGTCTGTATAAAAGTTTGCAATAGATATCAAAATAATTCAACGATATTAATAGATTGATGCACACACATGCATATGCATATCTATGTACATACATACGAGCAGCAATTAATTTCATTTAAATGAATGGCGTGTCGTCCATTTCCGCTGTAGTATACGTAGTGCATAGGGCGACATCTACCTCTCAACCATAGAGGTAGAGCCCTATGCACTAGACTTTTTTATAGGAACTTTGCAAAGCAAAGGTTTTATAGATAAAATGGTGTCTGGACTCACAGCATTGCAAGTTGATAAAAGCGTTGTAATAGAGGAACTTACAAACTGTACGCGCCTTTGAAAGGCAAATGGATTTTATGAGAAGCTTTTTCATGGCAGAAATACACTCGGAGGTTTGCAGTTGCCTGCTGAGGGGCGACCGCTGTTAAAAAAAAACTGTTTTCTATACTTTTTGCGATATTGCTTTGACCAGGGCTCGAACCCAGATTATTCGGAGTGGTCGAACACACCTCTAATCCTCAGGCTTCGGCGGCCAACCACACATACAAGTTAGAAAAAAACAAGCTGACAAGCGCAACGCTCAACGCCAGACATGGGCACTTTTTTGCCCGCGCAGTAGCGAAAGTGCGAGCGTGGGCTTGAAAAGGGAAAAACAGTTTACGGGAGGAAGGGTTCGAAAAGTTGCGAAAAAATTATTTGTATCCCACCGACATCATGTTCATCGCAGTACGGCTGCGGTAGGGTTCGAACGATACTATCGATATTAAGTAAGTATCGATACTGAGGGTATAAAAATGAGTACTTTAATACTCGATACCTTATTGGGCGATTTTACTCGATACTTTCCAAAGTACTCGCCGTATCGAGTACTTTTTAAAAAACATACTTTTTAAATTTTGTCTTCCATTGGCAACCCAATTTTCTTTGCTTATATGGATTACTATCATTCAATTTTGTCCATCACTTAAAATAAACTGAGACTTCGTTTAGTCTGTTACATAACATAAACCAAATAAGTTAAAGTTTAATGGCCTTATTCATAAAAAATAAAGTAGGCTTCAAGAGCTTAAATAAAATGACACTTTCATACATTTTTCAGTTTATAAACCTTTTTTATTTTTCACGAATAAGGCCATAAAACTTTGCTTTAAACTTTACCTTAAAGTTCACGAAAATACAGAATTTTTAGAAATTTTTAGGGTATGCAGTTTTGTAACCTATTCAACTTTCCGTGTACCCTACAACCGTTGACTTTTAATTAAAACTTGCACAATATTAAACAAAATTGAATAGGCTACAAAAATGCATACCCACAAAGTTTCCAAAAATTCTTAATAAAAATTAAAATTCGTGAAAGTAAATATGTGTGTATTTATGTATGTGCATTTAACGTTTAAATTACTTCTAACGTGGAAGTAAGTTCTGCAGTGAAATAAAAATCAAATATTTTAAATGTCTATTGTTTTAATTTCAGGAAATAACTAGATATACGATTGAAGAACAAAATAATTTTAGTATCCCAAGAAACGTATTTTAATGAGTCCGATACTGAGTAGTATCGATACTTTTTCCCTGATACTATGAGCTCGATGCCAGAATGAGTACTCAGTATCGATACCAAAGTCTGAAATTTCGAAACCTAGGCTGCGGTAATACTGAGTTTGTGTATCAAATAAAGAGCATACATTTTCCTCATATACACAATAAGCCATCGTTCGGACTTCGCTCCGATAGGAGTAGGTGTGAAACCTAGGCCTCTACTTCGCTCAACTGAAAATCTGCTCCATTTTGTTGCATCAACAAATTTACTCTTCAAATAGAAAGGAGGTGGGGTTTTAAATAGCAAACCAAAAGTTATATTTTCCCTTTTTATCGACACGATTGTTACATTGGTGAGCTACAGCAACTTTGCAAATACACTTGAATTCGTGAATAGGACCTCACAATCGCCCGATTTGAACCCGATCGAAAAATATTGCTCTGTCTAAAGTTCTGTAATTGCGTCGTTGCCCACCGATGTAACAATTGTCCCGGTATAGGAAGAATGAAATAACTTTTTATTAATTTTAACCAAGGCATTTTAACTTTAATGATAATTGCTCGCTGGATTAAGGCGCCTTTACACGGGTCGATTTTCTAGTAGATTTTTGTCGTTCAACCAAAATCGACCCGTGTAAATGAAATCTCAACCACTAGCTGGTCGATTTTCCAGTCTACAGATATCGACCCTTATAAGGCCGCTTTAGCTCTTTATTTGTACAAGGATACGAGGAGAAATGAATTGTTTTTTATAAAGATAAGAAATGCACATCTACTACGAATAGTTTCGAAGGGATACGGGATCACGTTCGAGTGTTATTGAGATTTCAACATATATAGTACGGGGATTAGTGACAAGGTCCCTAGGGACCTTGTACAATTTTAGAAGAAATAACAAGTTACTTGTCTTCATGTTTTGATTTTTTTTCACTTGTTCTTCAAATTATTTCATTCCTAATATATATGCAGGACGTTAATTTAATCAAAAGACAACATAAATACCAAAGAAGTTGCACATGTACAGTCGAAACATCGAGCAACTCTTTGTAGGTCCCTAAGGACCTTCTCACGAATCTAACGTCATCGGCACTGTCACTCATCGGAGGG
>NW_016159333.1:37790-55252 GCF_001687245.7 Rhagoletis zephyria | reverse complement strand
ACTTGATATTTAATTCCATTTTTGTAGTCCGAACCCAGCAAAGAGCGCTCGGTGAAGGTCAGCTAGTGATCAAATTTGCCAACAGGGCTGCCAAACATACATAGCTATGAAGTGCCATATTGAGGATAAAAAAGTGCTAAAACATGCCAAATAGAAAATTAAAAGTGCCAAAAAAGGTGTCATTCTCTTTAATTCTTCCCATTAGCATTAAAATTAGACAAATTAAAACAAAAGCCCAATGTCAAAGTAAGATAAACCAGTTGTATACACTATAGAAATTAGAAAATTTTAGTTGAGATAAAGAAGTACACGCAAAGGATTTCACAAAAATGTATTTAAATTTGGCTTTTTTTCAAAAGTGCCATTTTGGCACTTTGTGCAAAATTGAAAAATTCAGTGCCATTTCATGTAAAATAGTGCCAAAAATGGCACGGTTTCAGCCAAGTTGGCAGCCCTGATCGCCAAGTTTTTTATTTAAAAAAGCACCAAAATACTGAAAATAACGCAATTTTCCCCAAAAAAAAAACACCAATTTTGTGTTGCTGTGTTTAATGGTATTTTCGCATATAAAGCTGTATGTTCAAATATTTTAAGTAATCACACAATGAAACTTGTAAATATTTCCAACTATGCGCAGTTAATCAATTTAATAAATTTAATTTGCAAAATGTTTTTTTATTCGTAAAACAATTTCCAAAACTTGGTTTTTCTAGAGGCTTTATTTTCATGCAATTGTTTACTTTTGTACAAATGCGCACACCCAGCTAATTAGCAGAATATTCTATGGATTCCGTGATAGAGACTGTGTGAAATATTGCGTTTGGATTATCTTGGAGCATATTATCCAGAGGAGAAGCTCGGCCAAACACTAACATATGTGTAAGTCAAATACAATGTCACCATAGAATCACGTTTTTATTATAAAATTGCCTTGAAAAGGGCACCAAAGAACAAAACAAGCGCTAAACTAAACAATATTTCGTGCGAAAGGCACAAAGTTGGCAACAGTTATATCGATGTCAAATTTGCTCATATACAAGCATGGACAGAGAGTGAGCGCCTGCTTAAAGAGCGTAAGCATCACATGCAAACAGCGTTGCCAGGTTGACCTTTTTAACGTCATTTGGACGTTTTTTGTATCCCGTTGACGTTTGGACGTTTTTTGTGTAAAAAATTACGTTTTTTAACTTCCCAGTAATTTTTCTTTTTGACGGTAAGGGTCTTGTAAGTAGAACTGATTTTGAATTACTTTCTTAAAAAAGCTTTACAAGCTTTGTGTTTTGCAGCAGCTGCTTTGGACACAGATGACTTAAATATGATGCAAACCAAGCGTACGCGCACTTTTTTTTTTGGATCTTGGGCTAAGGATCCCGTGTTCAAAGGCTGGTTGTGTAAACACTTGAGGTTACGAGGCTTATTGTAATGTTTGCAATAGGCATATTAAAAGCCAAATCAGGAAAAGCTGATCTATTGACTCGCACGCTCGCAAAAGCATCAAAAAAGATGTAGCGGGATAAAAAGTCAGAAAAAAAGGCGACTTTTTTAAGACTTCATTGAAAATGTAATGAACGCAAAAAACGCTGAAATATTGCTATGCTCCTTCTTAGCAGAACGTAATTTAGCATTTTCGACAACCGACCCCCTAACCAAATATCTACAAGAAAAAAATAATAATTATTAAAAATCAACGCGATTATTTAGCCCATTCAAACTTGCACATTATTGCCCTGAAATTTAATGCGTTATCAAACTGCATACATAAAAAAATTCTAAAAAATCTGAATAAAAAGTTCAAAATCTAGCTGAAACATTACAGATTTTTTATAACTTTTTTCACAAAGTTTGAAATGTGGATTTATATTTTATTTGTTATATAATGAGCTTGGCTTTTATGGAAAAATAATAAACATTAAATAAACAAAAGAGAAACAGCCAAAATCGATCGAAATGTTGATGACTTAATCAGCTGGTCACAAGCATATGTATAAAATGATCTTAATATTAACGATCTCAAACCAGTTTACAATGAATTTTAAATGTGCTCTGTCGCAATGACATTTCAATATACCTTACATACATATCTATCTACCTTTGTACACAACAAAAGTTTAATAAGACGAATTTTTTGTACATTCATTTGAAAAAGACGTTTTTGGATAGGAAATAACGTTTTTTCAGACCAAGAGGGACGTTTTCTCATGCCGAAGACCTGGCAACACTGCATGCAAATACATGCGAGAGCGTAACAAAGCGAACGCAAATTCATTCAAACGTACCCAGTAGAAATTTGATGCATACGACATCGCTGTTGGTGGAATGAACTTGCTACTGTGTATACATGCCAGTATAACCCTTCGATTTGTGAGAAGGTCCCTAGGGACCTTTTCGTATTTCATGTGCCTATATCTTTTTGTTCAATGCATTTTTGAAAAGAATTTATACATGTATTCCAAGAATAAATTAAGCTGATTCGTTTAAAATAAGTTTCGAAGGGATACGGGATCACGTTCGAGTGTTATTGAGATTTCAACATATATAGTACGGGGATTAGTGACAAGGTCCCTAGGGACCTTGTACAATTTTAGAAGAAATAACAAGTTACTTGCATTTAAAAAAAAAAGAATTTATACATGTATTCCAAGAATAAATTAAGCTGAATCGTTTAAAATAAGTTTCGAAGGGATACGGGATCACGTTCGAGTGTTATTGAGATTTCAACATATATAGTACGGGGATTAGTGACAAGGTCCCTAGGCATGCCAGTATAAATGAACCTTCATTTCCATTTAACACGCGTGGTTTCTCAGAGCGTATGCGTACTCTAACCATACACTTGTACTACTGCTGTATGCATATGGCTGTATTAATGTTTCAAACATACAAAAACGCATTAAAGGAACAGAATTAAAGCATTCTTACAAGATATGTATCCCCATATGTAACTGTTCTTTTTCTGATACATTTTAATATACGCGGACATACAAAAAAGTAGCATTTACATATGCAAATGCATATCTTGTAAAAGCCCGTTTGTGCTGAAAATAGTATCGCACAACACGTCCGTTCACTAAAATTTTTGTACAAGACTGAAAATATTACAAAAATTCCACTTCAAATTTATCAAGAAATGTACTTAAAACAACAACAACGTACGTTCGCTTGCAGTTCGCTAGAATTTGAATTTATTTGTGGAAATTCATGACTACGCATGAATTGTTCACAATAATTCACTCATATAACAAGCATTCTTCATGAATGCATACAACCGATTTCTACTGGGTAATTGGCACACTAACACAATCACGCTTTCAGCTCGCGTTTACTTGCGGTACCCTGTGGGAAAATCTCTAGTTCTGAACTGGTGCGCTTCTAGTACATTTAGACCCAGTACTGGTTCGCGATAAATCTCTTTTGCATGCAAGCAACTGGCGAATTTAACATGGCAATGTCCTAGGAAGTGTCAATTGCCTCCCGCTGCATCCCTTTTTCGATAGTTCCGAACCAGTTCGAAAATCGACAGACGAGTATCATGATTTTTCAATCTTTTTGGTTCATCCGTGGCACGATTTTAAGTTATTTTGGAAGAAATGTGTTTTCAATTTGAAATTAAATTCGTTTGAATGAAGAAATGTACGTTTACATACCTTTAGCTGTAGCTGAGTTTGCAGAGGTGCTCGCTGTTATTTCTTATATTCCAGACGGTCCCAAGATGTTGAAATGTTAACACAAATTTTTGTTTTGTATTACCAAGCTATGAAAAAGCATCTCCGAAGCACAGAATAAAAACGTATTTGAACGAAAAAGCCGCCGAACACATATCTATGTAAAGTAAACAAGCCCCCCGCTGCATCCCTTATTCGATAGTTCCGAACTAGTTCTAAATTCGACAAATAAGATCTAGTTCGTTCTGCATCCCTTTTTCTATAGTTCCGAACCATTTCTAAATTCGTCACTTTAGATATAGATTTTTAGTGATAAAACTAAAAAAAATTAGTTTTTTAAAAGTACCACTTTTCCCCGATTTTGGACTGGAGGGGATCTAGCTCCTATCGGACTGGTTCCTATTTGGCGATAAAGAGCTAGTACGGAACTAGAAATTTGATTCACCAGTCCGCGGTTTCCCCGCAGGGTAGTGATCACATCTGCTCATATACACTCCTCGTCATTTGAATTGCACACCCTTTCAATTCTTAGTATTTACAGTTTTCCGTTTGTTTATTTAATATAAATTTTTTGATTATGAATCATTTTTAACAAGCTCGAGGCCCAGCAATTAAATAAAAGGCAAATTTTCGTTCTATGGATATTTTAATTGTCGAAATTTCGACCTCAATCTGAGGTCATCTTCAGGACTGTAAATATACAAACACGATAACATATTATTAACTTTAAATTATTACAAACATACGTTAAACACAACTTACACTCTTGATTGTGCCTGGTCGACTAACTAGGCGTACAGAAATAAAAGTTAAACAAGTGAAATTTTAGGCAAATTAATATAAACATAAGAAGTAAACAATTAAAAATACCGTAATAGTAAACAAAAAACATACAAACAACAATACACGGAACATTGAGCAGTAAGACAATATGTACGTATATGTACATGTAAAAGCACAGCATTGTATTGTTATTCTACGAAGGTATGTTGGGGAAACGGAACGAATGTAAATTATGGAAGGAGGAACACCTACGTTGAGGATTGTTGTTGCCGATTTAAAACCAAATTGCGATACACATGTGCACAATTGTCTGTGTCTGTTTTAAAGTTGATCCTTCTCTCATTAGGGGTGTTCGTAATGTGTAACNGCAAAAACAACTTTTAAACATAAAGGGTGTACCAGGGTGGTTCTGTAACACGACAACTACGCAAATTCCAAATGACATTCAGTGGCTTCTTTCTCTTGGTCCTAAATTTGCCTTACCAACAAGTAATAAAGAATTTCCATTATTTCAATTTATAGCAGATGGGGAAAACTGCATTCAAACAATTAAGGATAAAGAAAAACAAGAAATCGAAAGGAACAACTTGACGATATTAAAAAAAGCATAGCATATTCTACGGGTAAATGCAATTTTAAAATTTTTTACAAACTAAAACTTAAAAGAAAGTTTATTTTCCATTTCTTGGGCAGCATTTTATATGATTTTTTCGTTTTTCTCGAGAGCTGGAAACAGTTCTTAAAAAAGGTCAACATAGGAGTGTGCCATCCTAATGACCTGCAGTGAATAAGTTAATAATATTTTTAGAAAAATTTCTGATATGCAGTTTTGTAGCCCATTCAATTATAGTGTAATTAAGTGCAAGTTTGAAGTGACTCTAAAACAGCCCCGATTTTTTAAATTCATTTATTTTTTATTGACAGTGCTGCGCATTTTATTCCATATAAAAGTTTTGTCGAGCATACTTTGTATGAGAGAAAATGCGCAGCACTATCATCAAAAAAATTGTCAAAAATCACCGCTATTTAACAGACACTTGCAACTTGAACTTTATTGTACCCCTTTGTTGACATTTTTTTAACTTTGTATAAAGTTTTAAAATCGGATGCAATGAATATTAAATAAACAAAATTAAAAGTGTAAATACTAAAGATTAAAAAGTTGAGCTATTCAAATAATGTAGAAAAAGGCTGCGAAAGCCGACTTTAGACACGCTTAAACTTAAGACTGGTTCAAGACCACCGTGATATAAAGCAGATTCCACTGATCTACGTAATAGGCAATGAATTAACTTTTTCATGGTATATAAAACATGCTATATAGATATTAAAAATGAAATAAATGAAGAATGAGAGAATTTTATTCACATAAAACTCTAACCAAAGAAAAATCTTAACGACAAATATTCCCAAATATTCAAATAAACCATGGTTTCATTAAAATTCCAGTATATATTAAATAAAATTAATGGAATTCAAACAAATCCTTTATTCAAGGGGACTATATCGCACACCGTCTTCAAAAGATTCACAACTCAAAATATGGAATTTTTGAGATTGTGTGGTAAAAATGTACACAGAGCTTTTATTTACCGTTCAGCAAAAGCTGGAGCAAATTGTTTTTATAATTTGTTAAAAAAAAAAACCTAAGGTAAAGTCGCCCTAGCCCATATTGTTATCATGTGCTAAGAAATAGTTTCTCGCATTTTCTGACAAACGTATTGTTTTGAGTTGTGACTCTTTTGAAGACGGTGTGCGATATGAAGAAATATACAAATAGTAAAGAAGCAATTGATATAATGTATACAAATTAATCTTTTAAAAATGTATTATATTGGTTGCATTTAAAAATTACATGTTCAATATTTTAAATTGAATTACATTTGGTGGACGGACACACAAATGATCCTGACCTGCACAAGAAAAAATCTTTATTGATATTTGCACGTTATGGGGTGGTATACTTACTTTTAAGTATGCAACGGCTGCACTTTACCAAACAAATCGCTGCAGCTGTAATTCCCAGTGGACTGCACCAGCCAAACGTGGACGGACACACAAATGATCCTGACCTGCACAAGAAAAAATCTTTATTGATATTTGCACGTTATGGGGTGGTATACTTACTTTTAAGTATGCAACGGCTGCACTTTACCAAACAAATCGCTGCAGCTGTAATTCCCAGTGGACTGCACCAGCCAAACGTGGACGGACACACAGAGATCCTAGCACGCAAAACTTACTTCCAACGGCTGCACTTGCTGTAAAACGCAGGTTATTGAATAAAAATTTTATCTTGTCAAGCAAATGAAGGGACCTAAGGTCGCCTCCGAACTGCAAATGGTTTTTATGAGAAATGATTTATTCGTGTGTAGTGACGATATATGGTCAGAAATGAATTTTTTAGGAAAATTATTATTTTTTAATATTTAAAAAAAAAAAATTTGCAAAAGAGGCATTTCATGTCACCGCGGCCACCTCTGTGCGCGACCTCTGAGGATTTGGATGAAAGTTGAAGAGATTGAAGGTCTAGGTGACATGAATATACGTGCAGCATATTTTGCCGATATGACGCAGGGTTGCCTATTTACACGGGACTTAAACTTTAAGAAAGCGTCATACATACCTTTCTTTAAAGTGCTGTATCTTGGAAACCTTTTAACGAAATCTAATGAAAAAAATTGTATTTAATACATCTTATTATGGGCTTTAATTATACATATTAATTATTCATTAATGTGCAACGTAAAAAAAAAAAAACGAAATTTTAGTTAACATTTTTCTTTTTGATTTTTTTTATTATAGCATTTAGCAATTTTTTTTTTACATAAAAACATTGTTTATAATGTCAACTTTAAGTACCCAAATGGGCAAAATGGGCTACTTACGCTAATGGACTCTACTCTAGATCGTCTAACGCTCGAGTAGTATGATAAATAGACATTGAAATTTTATGAAATTGTGCATTCCTGTCTCTGTAATGTCTCAGGCACTTTGCGCAAAAACGCAGATCTCATATGTAACAATTTCAGATTACTAATACACTAATTTCACATTGTCTTTTTACATTGTTGTGACTGTTGAAAGCACTTTATTGCATTTAAGTTATATATAATCTTCAAATTAATATTATCTTTACCGAAAGGTATATAAGCTCTTACGTTTTTTAAAGTGATACCAATTCTAATAAGAATGAGTTTTTGTTTGGGTGTTTTGTTTTAACTCATTCAATTCTAATTCGTATTACTATTTTATAGAATATATCTAGATCACATGCGTGCATTTGGTATTGTCTATTTTGAAAAGGTGTGCAAAACGTTAGTGTATTTTTAAATTAAGTTACAATCATCACTATATAGACTCTATTTCGACCACACGCATGCATTTAATAATGTCTACACTTCGAATGAATACTGTTCCTTTCAATAGATGTGCAAACCGTATTAACATATGCATAGGGATCAAATTATCGGATCTTCGTTACATATCTAAGAGTTTACATGAAAAGTTTCCCATGTTAAATGTATCAGCAAAGCTATGTTCGCGATGCCGAAAGGCTCTATCCGAATGGAGTCCACACGCAAGTTCTATCGTGGACGATTCTTCAATGCACCAAGAAGACTCCCATGAAAACAATGAAGATAATGACCTCATCTATGACGAAACGCCGATGTTTCAATTAAATTCAATTTTTGCGTTACTCCATCTTCCTAATATTGAAAAGCAAAAGTAGCATTCGATGTCATATCGACAAGAAATGCAATCTAAAGCGATTATCTCTTTGACAGCTACATTTGATAAAGTCTTTGGAAAATCAGAAGCAAGCAAGGCATATTCAACAAGGTAGAAGTGACAATTCAGTCGAGCTCTCTCATAGATGACTGTAATGTCAAAAAATGTAAACTAAGAAATTAACCCATTGTTATGCATTTACCATATTTGATAAAACTCAGCGGCCCGTACTATAGTCAAAATAGTCGACTCCTAAAGTTAAAAGCAGCTTTTTGTCATAACTTTCTGTCACAATAAGCGGCTTTTAGCTTTAGAGTCGACTTTATTTTGATTATAACTGCGGGCTAATATCTTTGAAATGAAAGTTTTTGTAGATATGAAAATTTTTAAAATCTCATTAGAATCAGCTTCATTTTAGGTATTGCCTTTTCGTTTTAATGTATATGTGGAAATGCATACTTACACAAAATTATACACTAAGTGAAACACACTCATTTATAAACCCATTTTTGCAATTTTCTTGCTTTTACTAGCCCAATGTCTTTAAGCATTTATTTTTTTTATTCAAATACTTAATTCTAAAGTATATTAGACATTTAAAAACAGGTTTGATTATTCTAAATTTGCATCAGAACTTAATTTCAATAATTCAGCTATTAAATTTTTGCAATTCGAAATTTCCTTGCCATTAAATTTATTAAATGTTAATTTCAGATTCTTTATGTCAACAAGGAATTCCGGTTTAGGTTTTGTTAGACCACCATTTGAAATTTGGTCTATCCATGTATATTCGGCATAATAATTCCTGCACCTGCGAATAAACGCGTCCGCTTAGAAATACCCGGCTGCGATGGGCAGCAAATAAAGTCACTGGCACTAAAATGGTCTTCGCGCACACGTGAAGAGTCTCCTAATGAAGCATTGATACTTCGGAGTTTTAAAATAACGCACAAGTTTGTTGTCCTGGCTCTTGTCAAACACAACATACCGCCCGTAATTCCTCTTCATTTCATTATGTATTTAAAATCAGTCGCACAGCTCACAATTGAAAATTTGTATTAAAAAAATTAAGATTTTGAATAGTATAGGGTTAAGAGTTGACATTTTATTCGCAGTTCAAAAGAGAGAAATGTCGAAATCACTTCTACCTTGTTATGCCTTGGAAGCAAGTGCTAAAAAATTAGAGCAAAGGTTTGATCAATGCTGAACATATCAAGAAAAGGTTCAAACTCTTACATGCACTCCCAACCCGTCGTCAGAAAGACTTCTTGCTGGTAAATTTAAATGTTCTCGTCACATAGCTGCGGCAGCGAAGGAATTGCAAGCAAGTACGGGGGCTTTCGCAATACCAGCTTCTCGGAAAGGAAAAAGCTTAAATAGCGAGACAGAAAGATTGGTAAATGCGTTTTACAACGACGGCCTCAACACTCGTGCCATGCCTGGTTCTAAGGACTACGTCAGCGTGAAACAGATGGAAAACAGGTCCACGTACAGAAGAGAATGAGATGAGTTGTACCGACTTTACATCCAAAGTAATCCCGGTAATTCTCTCGGCTTTACAAAGTTTTCTCTAATGAGATCCAAGCATTGTGTTTTGGCTGGCAGCAGCGGTACACATGCTGGTTGTGCCTGCATGCTGCATCAGAATACTGAGAATATGTTTGAAGCATCCAAAATTGCTCGTTTTACATCCGAAGTGGAAAGTCCATTGGAAAGTGTCGACGATTGTCTCCGCAGGGTCATTTGCAGTACCCAAACATCTTCCTGCTATATGAACAACTGCAATCAGTGTCCTGATTTGAATGTCCTTAAGGATGAGCTAATGACCATATTTGAGGAAAATGAAATTGGCGAAGTAGAATTTTTTGCTTGGGTAACGAAACCAAGAGCCACGTTGGACTCTGTAAAGATGGACGTAGATTCTTTCGTCGAGGAATTCACGAAAAAACTTGAGGAACTCAAGGTTCATGGTTTCATTACAAAAGAACAGTCTGCATACCTTGCTCATCTGAAAAAAAATGTTAAAGCAGGAGATACGGTTGTTGTACTGCACGACTTTTCTCAGAACTATTCTTTTATAGCTCAAAACGCATCTCAATTATTCCATTGTGTACTTTCGGAAAGAAGATCAAGAAGAGCTTCAACATTTGAGCATAATAGTCGTTTCTGACAACCTTTGCCATGACACAGCAGCGGTGTATCAATATCAAGAAATGATTCTGCAGGTCTTAGAAGAACAAAATATCACAGCAAAGAAAATCATTTACTAGAGCAAGTCTTCAGCTCCCGACGTCACAACAAATTCTTACACCCGAGGCCCTCTACCAATGTTTGTAAGAATAATCTAGAAAAAACCAAGTCCAAGAGTGACTACAATGAAGTCAAGCAAAAGCTTCAAGATAGATTCTCAAAGGCACAATATATTCCAGGAACGCACAAATTTCTTGCCTTTATACCCGAAACATCAACAACACTCATTGCAAAACAATATTCGACCTCCACTGATAGCTTCAAGGTTAGTCCTTTTATTAAAACAAGAAAAAGGAAAGGTGTGTAAAAAAATAAACCTAATGAATAATAAAATAATGGTTAAAAAAAAAAAAACACGCTTTTATTACAATAAGAACTTAAAAGAAAAAAATGTATTGATTTAAATATTCGTTTGAGAAGGATATGGAGTTGCCTAACTTGATTTTATTAAATCTTTTAAACTAGGTTAATATAGGATTAAAGTAATTGGCAGTCGAAATAAAGTCTACTGTAAAGCAAGTTGCAGTTATTTTTTACAGAGATCCCATTGGAAACATACAGCACCTTCGTTTTCGCTAAATTATTCTTAACCCATTGCTAGAGGGCTTCGGGTGTACGAATTTGTTTTAACATCAGGAGTTTAAGACTTGCTCCAGCTGCTAGTCGCTTAAAATTTCCCATCGCAAATAGATTCCCCATAAATTTCAAATTCAATTTCATAAAATTTCAATGTCTATTTATCATACTGCTCGAGCGTTAGACGATGTAGAGTCCATTCGCGTAAGTAGCCCACTTTGCACACTTGGGTACTTAAAGTTGACATTATAGAAAATGTTTTTATGTAAAAAAAAATTTGTTAAATGCTATAATCAAAAAAAAATCAAAAAGAAAAATGTTTACTTAATTTTTTTTTTGGTTTTTTTATACGTTGTACATTAATGAAAAATATGAATAATTAAAGCCCGTAATAAGATGAATTACATAAAAATTTTTTTATTAAGTTTATTTAAAAGGTTTCCAAGATACAGCACTTTAAAGAAAGGTATGTATGGCGCTTTCTTAAAATTTAAGTCCCGTGTAAATAGGCAACCCTGCGTCATATCGGCAAAATATGCTGCACGTATATTCATGTCACCTAGGCCTTCAATCTCTTCAACTTTCATCCAAATCATGAGAGGTCGCGCACAGAGGTGGCCGCGGTGACATGAAATGCCTCAAAACGAAGAAAAATGTAACATTTTAACAGGCAGGAAAAAATTAAACAATTTTGATTCAATTTAAGCAAAACGGCAACGCTGCGTACATGTCGTTGTAAAGCTCATACAACTCATCGTTCCATCGTCTTCAGTACTCGCCATCGCCAACCAAGAGCCAAGAGCTTCACTTGGTGTTGTCACTGTCCAAGCTTCTGCGCCATTTACCAGCACGGTAAATGATGAGTGACTTATAGAGTGTGGTTTTCGTACTTTAGTTCTGAATTGCCTCCTCAGTCCAAAGTAGCACTTGTTGGCAGGATTGATTCTGCGTTGGATTTCGATTTATTATCGACGTTAATACTGGTTCCCAACTAAACGAAATTCTCTACTTTCTCGAATTTGTAACACTCAACACTGACGTGAGTGCTAAAGCGCGTGTGCGCTGACTGTTTGATGATTCGCTTTGCTTCCTTATCCAACGTGGAAAAGGCAGAAAAGACTTCGCTTCTTTTGTTACCGATGATGTCGATGTTATCGGCATACGCCAGCATTTGCACGCTCTTGTAGTAAATTGTTCCTGAGCGCTTCTGTTGTGCGGCTCTTCTTAGATGAAACTGCACTGTTCTGGAAAAAGTTACCAGATAAAACACTTGCGCTGCGCACCGAAAAAACTGCACCTGGGCGTAAAATTCGTAAGGAGCGAATCACGTTATGGGTTTGTTGCAATGCATCCGGAGAAAATAATCTGAAATTGTTAATGATCGGGAAAGCGAAAAATCCTAGGGTGTTCAAACAGGTGAAGCTGCCATTGGAGTATGCTAACAGCAAGAATGCGTGGATGACAGAGATGATTTTTAGAAACTGGTTTAAGAATTCATTTGTTGTACAAGTGCGGAAACATTTAAAAGATAAAAATTTGCCAGTAAAAACACTTTTATTGTTGGATAATGCCACCTGTCATCCATTGTCATTAGCTAGCTCCGAAAAAGATATATGCGTAATGTTTTTACCCCCCCAATTGCACAGCATTAGTCCAACCAATGGATCAAAATGCTATCCGAATTCTGAAAGTGAACTATCGTAAAAGTTTCTTATCATTTATCTTATCAAATTTAACAGATAATTTGGCGGATGTTATTAAAAAGTTTTCTTTAAAAGACGTTGCATTTTTGGTGACGAATGCTTGGAACGCAGTAGGCACTAATGTACTTCAAAAATGTTTCAACAGAATCCTGAAACACGAAGAATGGGATTCGGATGACGACTTGCCCCTTGCGCAATTACGCTCTAATCACTTAAGTGAAGTAATCGACCTGCTGGTTGTGTATCAGAATAATGAAATTACTAAATGACGAAGATATAGATCAAGGAGAGCAAAGTGAGGAGGACGAAGAAACTGAGGACGATATTTTAGAAGGAAATGATAATCCATCCCAAAAATATCCCATTCAGATGCTATTGCCGCATTAGACACTTGCATACAATATGCTGAAGAGCAGGATTTAAGCTTCGGAGATATTTTGAAACTTATTGGCCTAAGAGAGACAGCTTATACAAATCGCAATGAAACCAAACTTCGTCAGACTAAAATCACGAATTTTCTTCAAAAATAACATACAACTTAATATACATTATTTTCATGAGTTAAAGTTTTGTGTTATTTTACATTTGTATGTAATAAATCTTGATGTGAAATCATAAAATGGAAGAAAAATTAACTAAGCTGATGAGAATATGTAAAATTTATATATTTTTTAGGACTTCGATAATCCGGACATTTCGATAATACGGACACTGCTCAGTTTCTAATTGTCCGGATCATCGAAACCCTACTGTATGTGCATATCTGCATTGTGATTTTTTAGTTGATACTTAGGTTAATCTTGTGTTCCGGTTTTTTTCAAAAATATCCGTAAAAAATTGTCAGAATACGAGAATGTAAAAAGTCTCCCAACTCGTAAAATTATACGTATGTATGTACCGAGTAGAGGAGATACTTGTATAGTTTAAAAAATAAAAATAAATGTACTGAGTAGAGGAGACACTCTTATTGTTGCTAATATTATTGAGTGGTTAGAGTGCCAATTTGTATACCCGAGCGCACTTGTGCACAAGGGTACATTAACTTTGTTCACATAACGGTTGTTTGTAACAGCCAAAACGAATCGAGATAGATATAGACAAATGCACACATAAATGCTCAGAATGTATAGAGAAGTCGATTAAGCCATGTTTGTCTGTCCGTCTGTCCGTGTAAACGATAATTCGAGCAAATATTGATATATCTCAACAAAATTTGGTATGTAGGTTTCCATTTATGCAAGGTAGGTTGGTATTGAAATTGGGTGAAATCGTACTGTAACCACGCCCACTTCCCATATAACGGTATTTTCGAAAAATGTAAGAACTGCGATATTTCAGTTAATATTGGATGCAAATTGTGAAAATTAGTATGTGAAGTACAATTGTTTTAAAAAATAACATTATGAAATTTTTGAAAAATGTGCGAGACCCCGCCCACTTATGATGAAATCCTGTATCTCAGTAGCCGCTTCACCAATCCTTACCAAACTCAGTACGAGCTGGGGTCTAGCTAAGAAATCTGAGGATAATCTTTGAAATCGGGAGGTAACCACGCCCACCTGCCATATAACGGTAGTTTACAGAAACACGAAAACTGCTATAAATTACCAACTACTAATGGGGATGAAACGATACTAGTAAATACAAGTACATACTCGATACTTTTCGTCCGATACCAAGTAATTTTGTACTCGATACTTTTTAACCGAGTACTGAGTAGGTATCGGAAAAAAGTAGTTGTATCGAAACCCCAATTCATTGACAATTTTATTCCCGGACTTTTATTTTTTAATCTAATTTCTTTGTGAATAGTTAAAAAAATTTGGCAGTTTAGTTGCCAATGAAAACCGCAAGCAGGCGCCAACGTCGGGGTGACGCCAATTTTGACAATTCTACGAGAAAGGGTGCGCGTTCTGTTTCTTTCGTAGTGAATGAACCTGCAAATTGGATCGAGCAAGAGTTCCGGAATGATCCACCAAGAAATTAATCCTAGACGTTAGAACGCGCTGGAAGTCACTCTTTTACATGCTGGAAAGATTTTTGGATATGTCCAAAATTTCGTCTCAACTTATACTTGATGCTACAGACAGTCCTGAAATGATAGCGAAACATGAAATAGAAATACTGAAGCAAATAGTTCAGCTACTGAAGCCTTTCGAGTTCGTAACCAAAGAATCTTCAGACAGAATTATGTCACACTTTCCAAGATCATACCTATGGTTAACTGCCTAACATCTCAAGTGAGTAAATTTTCTACAACTTTTGATTGTGTCACCTAACTACAAACTAAACTCCTGGCGGAGTGTAGTAAAAGATTTGGTCTCATTGAATACAACACCTACGCAGCTTTAGGAACTATCCTCGATCATCGCTTCCAGAATCTTCATTTTCAAGATGCGAACGCTTGCGGTCGGGCAATTTTTAAACTAAAAAGTCTTATTCAAGTAGACGCTAATACCAGCTCCGCAGAAGACGTTGTTAAAGAAGATTTTGACTTTTGGTACCAACATAAAAAGCTTGCGATTGCAAATTGGATTGGAAAGCATCTGGAAATATTATTGTTTTTGGGCAGCGCGGCAAAATCCGAGTTTTTCAATTTACGGCTTATAGTACCTAACGTATTATTTAAACAATTTTATATATATGGTATATTTCCGAAAGAAGTTTATTTGCGTCTAAATTTCTTTCTTTTTGTATTTCAAGGTCATCAGACAAAATGCCAAAAGTACAAATTCTAGAACAGCCACATATAGCTTTGATGTAGAAGAAAAGGTTGCTTTGTAAAATGAAAGACCTATTATCGTCTCATTAAAAATGATAAACATGATAACTTCTTCAAGAAATATAGCACTGTTACTCTGCAAAAATGCTGTTGAACAGTGTTATAATATAGATATTTTTTATTAATTAATTAATTTGTATGAAAAAAATACAAACAAAAAATCTTTTTAAAAACAATTTATTGGACTTTATACTTTTTCTTGTCCATCCTAGTAAAACTTGTTTTAAAATTTGGAAGTTTTTCTTAAAACAATCTAAAAGATTAATCTAAAATCAATAATGATAGCCACATAAGTTAATTTGGCACATATGTGATAGCGTTTTTAATACAAACAAACTTAAACATATTTTAATTCTTATATAGGGCACAGCTGTTCTACTGCTATGCTCAAAGTCATGGATGACATACGGCTATCCTTTGATAAGGGCGACCTTACAATACTTACGCTTTTAGATTTTTCAAAAGCGTTTGATACAGTTTGTCACGAAATTCTCCTCCAAAAACTTAGTTCATATTTCGGATTTAGTGGTAACGCAGTGGAATTAATAGGAAGTTATCTAAGAAATATACAACAAAGGGTTGTCTCTAAGGATAACCGTTCCCGATTGTTGCCAATAGCATGTGGTGTACCGCAAGGTTCTATCCTTGGACCGGTTTTATTTACATTATACATCAATGACATTGTAAGATGCTGTAAGAATAGGGGTATTCTCCAAATCTTGCAAAGCCATTGCACGTAGCACGGATTGCACGGATTGCATAAATTGCAAACACACAACAAGAAAATTCATGGGAAACAACATTTCCTATCGCTGCAAAATATGCAACGTCGAAACCCATGTATATATTTTGCAAAATAGCATAGCAAGATAATAGCGACCCTGTGCTAGTTGTTTTGTTGTTGGAATTGCTACATATTTCTCTCATTCCTCTCATCTCGCTCACTTAATTTATTTGTAAAAAAACATGTAGATTTTTTCACAAGTAATTTTAAATTAAATTTTCTACTTGTGCGGATATCCTATAATAAGGTAATCTGATAGATGACGAGTTTTTTAATGTGTCTGTAGTCAAGCATTGCTTTGAATTTTTTTTATATCAAGTGAAATTTATGAGACAGTTTCACTTGAAATTCTATATAGTTTTGTGAGTATAAAATTTTTTTGTGTGCTAACTTAAAAAAGGGATATTTAAAAAGGACCTAGGAAGCGAGCTAAATTATACTTAGGACAAGTAAACATTAAATGTGCGTGTCATATCTGAAATAGTTCCAGCTGCGAGGAACTGCGAGTTTTTATTGTAGAGCTGAAGGAAAAGACTCTGATACGTACATAAAATAATAGGGTTCGAAATTTCAGACTTTGGTATCGATACTGAGTACTCATTCTGGCATCGAGCTCATGGTATCGATACTCTAAAAGTATCAGGGAAAATGTATCGATACTACTCAGTATCGGATTCATTAAAATACGTTTTTTGGGATACTAAAATTATTTTGTTCTTCAATCGTATATCTATATATATTTCCAGTTGTAAATGCGAAAGCGTCAATTGTAAATGAGAATAGTAATTTTTAAATGAGAAAGCGTCAATTGAAAATGAGAGTAGTCATTGTTAAATGAGAAGCGTCAAATTGAAAATGCGAAAGCGTCATTTGGAAATCGAGATAGTCAATTGTAAGATAACGTAAAGAATGCGAACGGTCTATGGATGTCAATTGTAAATGAGAAGTTAGTCAATTGTAAATGAGATTAGAAATAAATAGTGTCAAATGAAAATGCGAAACGCGTCAGTTGTAATTGAGAATGTCAATTATAAATGAGAAAGCGATCAAATGAAAATGCGAAAGCGTCATTTGGAAATGAGAAATAAAAGTAAATAATTGCGTACTGCATATATAATAGATGATTTAAATTCGCTTATCACTGATAATACTTAATCAATTATGTCGCTATAAAACGCGTTTGAAAAAGG
>NW_016159333.1:30141-35035 GCF_001687245.7 Rhagoletis zephyria | reverse complement strand
GGAATTTTTAAGTTTTCAGAAGGTTATGATCTTCATCTTTGCTGTTTGTAAGCTACGTCATATTAGAGTATGTACATAGATAAGAAGGCAGGAAAATAAAGCTGGTAAATATTCGGATGAAAACGATGCCGGTCGAATTCCGAAAAACCTTCACGAATTACTTATATACATATAAATGTATGTATGTAGCTCATCATAGCCGTCTTGAATCTGTTTAAACCATTGCGGTATGTCTCGGATCAATGTATGTAGCTCGATAGAGAACACTCTTCGGTTTTCTTTTCGCCGAGAAGTCTCAGTTGTTTTACACTGGCGGAAGAACTACTTTACGATTAAAAAGTATATAAATCAAGTATGTTAAAAATATGCATATATATAAATTACTTGGATATCTCATTAATAAAGTGCTGCGTTTACCGCCATATTCCCCCATGATAAACCCCATTGAAATAATCTGGGGAAAAATCAAAATGCATGTAAAGGGGCACATCTCAAACCCAGTCATAAATGGGCCAAACGTTGTTGAGCAACGGCTGCAATATTTGGAGAAGTTGGTGGATGACGCGAAAACTATAATCACCGGAGGAGACTGCGCGAGAGCATTTCAGCACGCAACATCTTTCCATGGAAATGCTTTATCTTTACAAGATATGCAAGTTGGGACATAATAAACTTGCATTTTTAATAACATCTAAATAATATCTGAATAAAAACGAGTTTCTCATTTCCAAATGACGCTTTCGCATTTTCATTTGACGCTTTCTCATTTACAATTGACTATTCTCAATTTCAAATGACGATATCGCATTTACAATTGACTATTCTCATTTCCAAATGACGCTTTCGCAATTTCATTTGACGCTTTCTCATTTACAACTGGAAATGGTGTAGTTCTTTCCTGAAATTAAAACAATACAAATTTAAAATATTTGATCTTTATTTCATTGCAGAACTTACTTTCACGTAAGAAGTAATTTTAACGTTAAATGTACATGCATACATACATACATACGTACATACATATATATATATTTTCACGAATTTAAAATTTTAAGATTTTTTGTAAACTTTTTGTTTAGTATAATAATGTGCAAGTTTGAATTAAAAGTCAATGGTAAGAGGCTACATGCTGCATACCCAAAACGTTTCTAAAAATTCTGCATTTTCGTGAACTTTGCGTAAAGTGTTATGGCCTTGTTCGTAAAAGATAAAAAAGGTTTATAAACTGGAAAATTATGAAAATGTCATTTTATTAAGCTCTTTAAATCTGCTTTATTTTTTATGAATAAGGCCATTAAACCTTAACTTATTTGGTTTATGTTATGCAACAGACTACACGAAATTTCAGTTTATTTTAAGTGATGGACAAAATTGAATGATAGTAAAGCAAAGAAAATTGGGTTGCCAATGGAAGAAAAAATTTAAAAAGTGTGTTTTTTAAAAAGTTTCCGATACTACGAGTACTTTGCAAAGTATCGAGTAAAATCACCAAATAAGGTATCGAGTATTAAAGTACTAATTTTTATACCCTCAGTATCGATGCTTACTTAATATCGATAGTATCGTTCGAACCCTAAATATGCAATATAAAACGGAAATCGATATTAATAACTCGCGAATCTATTAATCATATTCAGCCGAAAGTGGACCCTTCTGTGGACGAGATCCGTTTTAGATGGCAAAAATACTGCTTGGCTTAGCTCAGCCTTAGCTCTTGCACATAATTTAGTATGCAGCTATTGTAAATGTCTTGGTTTTGTCATTTTTAAGAGGAAGAAATAAAAACTTCTTTAGAAATAAAATAAATGGGTCTATAAATTTTTCCTACAATTCATAAAATTTAGAACGTGGAGCCAAAAAGTTTTGCTGGAGGTGAGCGTCATAGTAGGAAACTCTTGATTATAATTATCTTCCAAATTTGGAAATTTTGACGTAAACGAGCAGGCTACATCAAATTGTATAAAAAATGTTTATTTTTTTCAACTTGCGCATTTTTTTCTAGAATTGGTGGACGATAATGTAAACCGGTTTTGACGTTATTTCAGATTTATGCTTTTGTGGTTAAAAGCAGCATATCCTCTGAATTTCATCAAAATCGGATAACATTTACCATTTTCGCTCACAAGAACTGTGGCAGCGCGTCGACTTTTAACATTTTCCACATTTCTTCGTTCCCAAGTTCAGAATAGCACATATACGAAATTTCAGATATTTTATAGTACGGTTACTACTTTTGGCAGCAGTGTTCCAAATTTCGCTCTCTAAATATTTAGTCTGTTCCTTTGAACTTCGGACTAAAACTTGTGGAACTGTCAAACTACAATTTTACTCTCTCAAATGAGAGTAAAATGAGAACAGATGCAGAAGTGCATGGGAACCAGCGTTGCCACAGACACATTTTTTTCCTACCGTAACCAACCAAACCCTACCAAACATTTTTTTGAGTTTTAATTTTTTTTTTTTCAATGTCAAATTTTTTAAAAACTTAGCTAACATAACATTTAGTAAAACTAAACCACAGCTAGTGCAGTACAATAAAAACAAATTAACTACGTATAACGATTCATTTTACTGTACATACATACATATCGTCATTAGATACGAATAAAAACGCGAGCTCAAAAGTTGAAAAGTTGAAAAAAGGCGCGTAAAAAATTTCGGCGAAGAAGAACTCTTGGGGCCGGTTACTCAATGTCTGGTTATGTGGGTTAAAAAATGGGGGATAGATCCGCCCCCTTCGTCATTGAACTAAATTATTTACTTTTGAATTAATAACACAAGACTATTTTATCCTTCTGATTTAAAATTTTTTTATTTCAGACGGATGCCAAATTATCTTTTAATGAATATATGAGTAGTTCACTTTCAAACAGCGTAAACCATAAATTTAAAAAAAAAACGTCTACGACAACAAGTAACATCCGAACTGTATCTTTTTTTATTACCTGAAAATTTGGATAAATAAGAGCTTTTTAACCCTTTGAAGGCAGAGGAAAAAGGTTCCCAATATGCTTTTGAACGTGCTTTTTCTCATGTTGACGTAGATATTAATCGTAATTTTTCCATAGTAAAATAAGAATAACAAAATAAAAATATTAAAAATAAAACTAAATAAAAAGTACGTTGAAAACATATTGAGAACCATTTTGCCTCTGCCTTGAAAGGGTTAAAAAGCGTTTCATATACGACAGACTCTGCATTAAAGGGTTAAATGCTGCACTTTCGTAAAGATATCGACCAGTATAACCATTTTTGTTAAAGAAATTTTTTTGTGAAAGTTGATAGTTTACGAGTTATTAGAGTTTAAAAGTAGCTTTTCTTTTTCCAATCTGGCCACTCGGGTAGAGCATCCAATGTCCCAAGAATCGAGTCTTAAGATAAAAGAAAGAGAAATCTTTCAGAAACAGTGCTAATGGTGTATTAAATATAGTGTTTTCTAGTGGAATGGGAGCCAAAATCTAAAATTAAAAAAAAGTGACATTGTTGTTACTTTTCTATAGTTTTCCTATATTATATGATCATTTATCTTCACGATAAAAAATGTTCATTCCATTATCTCTTTTCCAAGCGAAGATCTACGATTTTGAAAAAAAAACTCGTGTTTCGCCTATAGTGCGACGCCTCTAGCCATTGTGTATCACAACGTTAAGTTATCGATGCAAATTTTTTTTAATCCCCCCCTTCGCCAAATCCTGGCTACGCCACTGGTTATATGGAAAAATTCTTAGTTAACAAATGTTCTTTAACGTATAACTGATATCAGGAATATATTACGGTACAAATTTTGAATTTATGCAAACAAAACCAAGTTCCGCCATTGTGCATTTGTACCACGATTTGTACAACATGACCAGAGAACGTATATTTATAGAGAAGGACCAAGAACGCATCAGCGTGGAAACTGTCAAATACCAACAAAACTGGCGAAGCGCATTTTAAGAGCGGCAAGCCAGAGACAATCGAATTTTAAGAGCCCAGCCAGAGGCAAAATAAATTTAACAGAAATTGTCTCATCAAAGCAAATGCATATTTTTCTTGTTAGACATGAAATGCTGATGGCTTTTTATGTTTTTACAACGCTTTTATTGTTCTTTAAATTGGTTAATTATTTAAAATAAATGCATGCATAGGTCGAAATATGTAATATTTTCATATTGTGTACATGCATATGTATGCGAGAGATACAATTTTGTGAATCTAAAATGTAAAAGTTATGCAAATATGTAGTATGCAATTAGCAAATTAGTTGGTGATTTGCCGTCGGCATTTGGGTTGAAAAATTGACTTTTACTTGTTTACCGATTCATATGGTAGATGCTACGCTATTTTCAATGCAAAAAACCGCTGCCTTAGTTTTTCCCCAAATTCACTTTAAAGATGGACACATTGACCAAAAAACGCAAATGCGTACTGTTTGGTGATTTGATGTCGGCATTAAAAGCGAAGCAAATCGGTTTTTATACTTCTAACGATTCTAATGGTAGTTTATAGGTACGCTATTTTCAATGCAACAAACTGCAGTTTTCTAGCTGCCTTAGTTTTCTCACACGTCCACTTCAAAATGGATACATTTACAAAGAACGTACAAATGCATTGATTTCACTGCACGTGTTAACTTCAAAGTTGTTTTTGTCGAAAAGTTATTTATATTGAGAAAAACTGTGCATTATCATTTTTCACTGCTATACTCGTATTATATGTAAATAATGGGGCATATGCATAGTTAAAATAAAGCCGACACTAAAGTTAGTTACAGCATTTTCACATCACTTTCAGTGGACTAGGCATCTGTGAAAAAAAATATGCAACTAAATTTCTTCTTATTTGGGACTGACAAACTTAAACTTAGAGTAGACTTTATTTCATATACGAATATGCCCCAATAGTTTTGGAG
>NW_016159333.1:19883-28397 GCF_001687245.7 Rhagoletis zephyria | reverse complement strand
TTCCTCTTCCTCTGTTCCCAGCATCGCGGCCCGCGTTGAATATTTTCAGAGCAGGAGCGTTTCTGTCCATCCGAACGACATGGCCAAGCCAGCGGAGCCGCTGAATTTTAATTCGCTGCACTATGTCTGTTACTTACATTCATAATTTTGCTTTGAATGAAAATGTACTGAAAAGTACCGATTTTTTTTCGCATGAAAAAGCCTAATGTACTGATTTCGCGCAAGAAAAATCTGGCAACCCTAACGTAGCGTAATCGTTTCACTGCCTTTATGCAGTGAACGGGCTTTCTAAAAATTCTCTGTGGTTGATTCTCGAAAAAAAAATATGGTAGATTTAGAAAAAACGTGGTAGATATCAGGTTTTGGATCAAACTTTTTACAAAAATTAAAAAAAAGGTTTAATTTAAACTGCAAAACTTTTAATTAGAATCTCTAGAAGAAACTTTTAACTTGGGTTTTGCCGATTTTGACAATTCTCAAGTAACAGTAAGCAACGCCTTAAAAACTTTAGATGTACTGTAATGTGCTAATACTTTCACAAAAATCGCCAATTTTTTACATTTTCTTTATCAGTTCTTTTTATAAATCATATATTTTGCAATTTTACACAATAAAACCACGTTTTCCAACGAAAATTTTATATTGAGAAATTGAGAAAATTCACTGTTTGAAAGTTCCTTTTCTCTTCCCATTCTCTTCCTCATCGCCGCCGGGAATGCGAAATCTTGTATGCTATCATTCTTGTTATTAGGGACACGAATTTCGATACGATATGATACCACATCGCTATTTTTGCCATTCGATACCGATACTTTTTACTCGATAGCTTTCAAACGATATTTTTTGGAATCGAGTACCAGAACTCTTGTATCGTATTAACATTACAAAGTTAATGAATATTGTATTGGGCACAGAGTGTCCAGATTTGGCGATTTCGCGCCAATTTGGCGATTTTTTTTNCATCGCTATTTTTGCCATTCGATACCGATACTTTTTACTCGATAGCTTTCAAACGATATTTTTTGGAATCGAGTACCAGAACTCTTGTATCGTATTAACATTACAAAGTTAATGAATATTGTATTGGGCACAGAGTGTCCAGATTTGGCGATTTCGCGCCAATTTGGCGATTTTTTTTTGGATATTTGCGCATAAAAATTTAGGAAATCAAATAAATTTTTTCCAATTATAAAAATATACAAAACTTAGTTTTCCACGATAATTTTATAGAAGAGGCTAATGAACTGCGTGATAAACTTGACTTAAGAAGCATATTAAAAGACTGTAAAAAATGTTTAATCACTCTAATCGAAGAACTTTTGAAACGATTACCTAGGCAATTAAATACTTATAAAAAAGCTTTGATTTTGTCACCAGAAACGTGTGTGAATCCCAAGGGACCTGCCAATTCACTATTTGATTTTTAAGGAAAGGAAAGCAGCGGAAACTGAATATTTAAATCTTTTAACTTTCCCATGAAATAACTTTTCTCAGAACCATTCCATCCGACTCTGAAGAATTTTGAATAATTGCTTCCGGAGTGAAAACCACAACAGGCAATAAAATGTTTGGAAATATAAGTAAATTCATATTATTATCCTTGCCGAACTCACATGCTTTGTTGAGCGCGTTTTTTCGTAATGAATTCAACAAAAACGAAGATTCGAAATAGCATGAGGTTGGATGAGGTTTAATTCAATAGTTCGAATAAATTGTTATGTGAAGGCTAATAGTTTCTGCTGCAAAACGTTTCCAATATCAAACAGTAGGGGTATTCTCGAAGTCTTGCACGATGCACGGATTGCACGAAATGCAAAAATACTATTCTGTATCAAATACAATAACAAGAGATAGCAAAAAAAAATGAAGTGAGTGGGATGAGGGGAATGAGGGAAATATGTAGCAATTCCCACAACAAAACAACTAGCACAGGGTCGCATTTATGTTGCTATGCTATTTTGCAAAATATATACATGGGTTTCGACGTTGCATATTTTGCAGCGATAGGAAATATTGTTTCTCATGTATTTTGTTGTGTGTTTGCAAGTTATGCAATCCATGCAATCCGTGCTACGTGCAATGGCTGTGCAAGATTTGGAGAATACCTCTAGTATGTTATCAAGGTTGAATAGCTCAATATATGACAACAACAGAAATGTAAATCATTCAGACACTATAGGTGATTTTGAAGAAATTGTGGAAATAGCTGATCTCGCCTTATTATAGGTTTTTATTTAATTTTTAGCGCCGAGCTCTTAAAAGCGGATTGTGCGATTAATCAATTAATATGAGTTATAATAAATTTAATAATTGCGCAATCCTATTGCAAAATGTGTTGAAACAAATATTTTTAAAAGGTATGCATATTTTTTAAGAATATTGTTTGTACATCACTAGTGTGTGATTTGTGTTATTTATTATTACCCTCTGAAGGTATTATATTCGTTTTTGGTCGTAAAAAAAAATATTATAAAAAGATCTCGTTTTTTTAATTAAAAGATTTGTTAAATTGATTTCATGAATTTTATTTAAAAAAATGGCGATTTTTGGCGATTTTTTTCAGAAATTGCGNTGAGGTTTAATTCAATAGTTCGAATAAATTGTTATGTGAAGGCTAATAGTTTCTGCTGCAAAACGTTTCCAATATCAAACAGTAGGGGTATTCTCGAAGTCTTGCACGATGCACGGATTGCACGAAATGCAAAAATACTATTCTGTATCAAATACAATAACAAGAGATAGCAAAAAAAAATGAAGTGAGTGGGATGAGGGGAATGAGGGAAATATGTAGCAATTCCCACAACAAAACAACTAGCACAGGGTCGCATTTATGTTGCTATGCTATTTTGCAAAATATATACATGGGTTTCGACGTTGCATATTTTGCAGCGATAGGAAATATTGTTTCTCATGTATTTTGTTGTGTGTTTGCAAGTTATGCAATCCATGCAATCCGTGCTACGTGCAATGGCTGTGCAAGATTTGGAGAATACCTCTAGTATGTTATCAAGGTTGAATAGCTCAATATATGACAACAACAGAAATGTAAATCATTCAGACACTATAGGTGATTTTGAAGAAATTGTGGAAATAGCTGATCTCGCCTTATTATAGGTTTTTATTTAATTTTTAGCGCCGAGCTCTTAAAAGCGGATTGTGCGATTAATCAATTAATATGAGTTATAATAAATTTAATAATTGCGCAATCCTATTGCAAAATGTGTTGAAACAAATATTTTTAAAAGGTATGCATATTTTTTAAGAATATTGTTTGTACATCACTAGTGTGTGATTTGTGTTATTTATTATTACCCTCTGAAGGTATTATATTCGTTTTTGGTCGTAAAAAAAAATATTATAAAAAGATCTCGTTTTTTTAATTAAAAGATTTGTTAAATTGATTTCATGAATTTTATTTAAAAAAATGGCGATTTTTGGCGATTTTTTTCAGAAATTGCGCTTTTTTTTAAACAATTTGGACACCCTAATTGGGCATATCCAATCTGGCGTGGCATGACATATGTATGACATTTTTTTTATCAGGTATCTGACGTGACGTTACCTTACTAAAATTTCTATTGAAAGTTTTGTTGTTAATATTGTTTACGCAAATAAAACATTAGTGTTAGCCTTAGCTAGGGTTCCCTTTCTTGCAAATCTATGTCGTACTATAAAATTCTTACTTACTTTAGAATTTATATGTAAAGCGATTTTTGTGCTTTAAAGCGCAGAAATGTGTACTATCTTAGTTTGCAATGTGGCGCGCCTTCAGTGATGTTCATATTAAAGTGGAAAGTGTTAATTCTTCATTAGAAAATGAGAAATGAGAAAATTAATTTTTTGACGATATTTGGAATATCGAGTCTTTTTATTACTATAATAATGGGTACCCGATATTTGTCCCTACTTGTTATCACATACATAGCGGTTAGTGTTGGACAATTTTTGCTCTGAAAATTAAAAAAATAAAGAAAATCACGTGGAGCTAAATTATAACTACTAAAAATGCGAGTAGGTGGTAGATTTCAGACCTTGTGTGGTAGATGTGGTGGATGCTCAAAAAAGTGGTAGATCTACCACAATGTGGTGGAAGTCCGATCACTTCCTTTATGTCCAATACGAATGCCGTTGTGCGCCATCTAACAGCGGTTAGCAGAAACAAAGCAACAGTGAAGTATGCAGTTTTTTTATAAAATGAATAAATACGTATGCATAATGAAATAATGGGAAATGGACAGCAGGAAGCGCTCTACACACATGCATACATACTCAGGTAATGGACCACTGTTACGGTGACCATTCGTATCGATTTCAGCGGGGCAGTACCGGTTTTAAAAACGTTGTTACCGTACCAGTATTTAAAGCAGTTTCATGACCACTGACAACAGTGCAAAATCTTTCTATTTATATTCTGAAAAAAATAGCATCACATGTTCACTCTTCTTGAAAAGGTCGCTATCATACTTATTTATAAACTTTCAAAAGTCTCCATCTTCTGATGAACTTAGAAAACTCCTTTAGGTCATATAGACTGTTAATGTTATGTTATGCTATGTTATAATATTATTAGGATCTTGTTTATCCAAATTTTCAGGAAATAAAAAAATATTCAATTTAGATATTACTTGTTGTCGTAGTCGTTTTTTTTTTAATTTATGGCTTACTATTATAAAATCACATAACGCAAGTGGACTACTACTCATATCTACGAGTGAGCAAATTGATAGCAAACGACTAAAATTTTCGTTCATTCACGAATCCAAAAACGTTCAAAAAACCATTCGGTCTTTGTATCCAGAAACGAACAAAAAATGGCTTTAGTTTTCCTTCATTTTCATATCCGAGCAACGTTCGAAATTATGATGAAGTTATTTGAAAGCAATAATTGATTTTATTTGTTCAAGATGAACATTTGAAAGCATGTATAAGTAGTCGCCAGTGGCTGAAGGTGCAAAGTAGCGTGCTGGTATTTGTTAGTTTTCAGATGCCGGGTTCGATGCCGTCAGGCATTTCCTTGGGGATATTCTGTAATGCGATGCGAAAGAGGAAGGAATGCGATGCGATAGGCAAATATATCGTAAGTAATATGCTGTGCAATTGCCTATCGCATCGCATTTCTCTTTCGCATCGCATTACAGAGTAGCCCCCCCTTAATTTATTTTTGTCGATCCATGAAAAAGCTTCTGTCAAGTGCAGAAAAATTCAATCAGAAAAATTTCAGAAAAACAGACATGAACGCAATTTTCGGTACTTGTCTGTACATACGTTTGTGCCGCATACTTAGTGGTCAAAGTATCCGAAAATGGAATCTGTAAACGGACAAAAAAAAACACATTTCATCCACTTTTTTCATTTACAGATCCATTTTCGAATTTTTTGCTGGCTGGGAAGCGAAAAAATACTGATAAAAAATAAAATATTTCACACAAACAGGGTTTACATTTTGAAATATAGCACGGCCGAGTAATCATAGTCAACTTATGTGCAGTAGTCGAAAAAATTATAGCCGCACCAAATTTTGACAGGTTTAAAAATATTATTTTTGTTGTTATTAAATTTTGGTTATTTTTGTTTAGTTAGTTCTTTACCAATATCCGTATAAATACAAGTTTAAAGGCAGTGTCACACGATTGGGAATTTGCCGAAATTTGATGCAAATCGTTTCCCAATTGTGTGAATACCCAAATATTTTTCTTTATCCCAATCACGAAAAATAATTTGTTGAAATTTTTCAATACAATATTGTTGTATTGTACCAAGCTTTTGATTAAAAATAAAATTGTCCTAATCTGCCCAATATAAAAATCCACAAATCTGTACAAACGTACCAATCGAGTGACACTGCATTAAAAAATTGATTCAATAAAAAAAAATGAATTCAACGAATTTTTGTAAAAATTTCGAGTTTTTAATTAGATTCTGAGTATGCAGTCGAAAAAATTATAGCCGCACCAAATGTTCACAAGTTTAAGAATACTATTTTTGTTGTTATTTAATTTTGGTTATTTTTTTATAGTTTATTCTTTAACAACATCCGTATAAATACAAGTTTAAAGGCAGTGTCACACGATTGGTATTTGCCAAAATTTGGTGCAAATCGTATCCCAATGGTGTGAGTACCCAAATATTTTTCTTTATCCCAATCACAAAAATTAATTTGTAGAAAATTTCAATAGAACATCGCTGTATTGTACCAATCTTTTTAATACAAAAAAGATTTTTCCATTTTTTTATTTTGTATCAATCGAATGCCACTGCTTTAAAATTTTATGCAATTTATGTTCTAATATACATACGAATACATGCAAAAAAGTAGCATTTACATGTGCAAATACATATCGTGTAAGAGCCCAGTAACAACCAAAAATATCATTGTTTTATTTAGACTCTAGATTTTAGAGTATTCAGCATATTGTATTTAATTGTGAATATAATTTAGCAAAACTCAAAGAAAAGTCAGATGCAATTCACCGAGGTATAGATAAAAAGTCTTTTAATACTGAGTCGACATTAACATCCAGATTGAGATGAATATTGAGAAAAGCTAGCCCATTATGTGCTCGGTCTATGAAATGTTGGTTTTGGTCATAAAAACGTGCCCCGCGAAAAATTTTGAAATCGGACAACGGAAAGCCCTAAAGCTCAGAATTTTCGTGACATTTTTCACAAAGTGGTCAAAACTGCTTATAAGTCATTGGGAAATTTAATGCCACTTGACGTAGTTTTGCCCACCGATGTCAAATATGGCTAACCTATTTTTAAACTTCCCAACTTTTAAAGTTATGGAGGTTTTCTCCACGTAAAATTACAATTTTCTAGTAAGTAAAGTAAATTTAGATCAATTGGTATGAGCAAAAAAAATTTGTAGTAGCGAACTTTTGATGCAGTTTACTTCTATTTAACACGGATTTGGAAGCTTATTTTGCATTTTTCGTATTCGTTTTTCGAAAGTTTTTAATTAATAATTTTTTATTGCAAATAATTAGCAAAAGTGAGAAAAATGTTAGCTTTGTCACGGTTTTCGACATTTTTCAACAATTTCTGATAAAAATCAGTGCATATTCAAATGCCAAAGTTGTAGTTTTCTCTTTTGGTGTTGGGTTCTACGGTGGCACAAAATTTGTAAAGCAAAATCTTATTTACGGTTAGTTTAGATGCAACGCCATGCTGTATTTTTCAAAAGGCCTCACGGCTTTTTAAGAAAAAAAATTCAATAACTTTAAAAGATGGGAAGGTTTAAAATACTGTAGCTATTTTTGAGATCGGGGGACAAAACTCCATCAAGTGCCATTAAAATATATTAAATTTCCCACTGACTTGTAAGCAAAATATTGACCGCTTTGTGAAAAATTCCATGAATTTGCTGAACTTTAGGGAATTTGAGTACGTCTTTCCGTTATCCTATTTTAAAAATTTTTCACAGGTCGCGTTTTTATGCCCAAATGAACCTTTTTGGGGAGACTCTTGCTTTGTAGGACAAAGTTGCAAAATAAGGTGCAGTCTACCTATTGCACATGCATGATGATATTCATTGAATTATTTTGCAAAACTATAACTAAATAGGGGAGCGAAGGGTGTTATGGACCACATAAGGAAAACTTTCTGTAGAAAATACGGAAATCTGAATTTGTGCTCATGTTTTAATGGATAACAAAATATAAAAAAAAATTTGGTACGGCAAATGTCAAATCTGTTTTTGATAGATTTTTTTGGGCTGATTACGAATCCGTTAGCATAAAGTTTCCATCAGCTCTAGATTTTGAAAAAAATACGAGGTCAAAATGTCTAAAAATTGCGGTTTTTGCAATATTTAAGAAGCTCTAGCAAAGAAGCAAAAGGCAATAGCACCTTCCTGGCTTAAATTAAGGCTAGATTTCTTGACTACTATATCTGAAAAGAGATCTTAAAATATTTTTTACCATTATTATCTGAAACTAAATGATGGCAAATTTTGATGCATATTTCCCTCCACTGGGGGAAAATATTTCTCGAAAAATAAGCCGGGTTGTTAAGGTGTAGATAATTTAGCAGCCAAGTTTTATTATCTAAATAGCTCATACCCGCGGGTTTCAACCCGCGCTTTTATACAAATATGAAAAATAATTTAATGATGTTAGATTTTATTTCTGTGCCCATTTCGTTATAGCTCGTTATTTTTTAAGCGAGTTAAGGTATTTANCTTCCACAAACACTTACAGGGATATGTAAAAAGTAAATTTGTACTGGAAGTGCCACGCCCCTTTTTCTTATAACCCTAATCTTCTTCCATGAATTTAGAATTAATTTTACATACCCCAGTACCAAGTCCCAGTACTCTACCATGGACACCTCTAGAGATAAGCAGTACAAAACAGTAAATTTGTACGGGAGGAACCATGTGTCCTTTTCGAATAACGCAAAGTTTTCTCCGTGAGTATGGAATTAATTTTGTATACGCATCTCGGTGCCAAGTTCCAGTCCTCTGCAATAAACACCTCCAGAGATATGCAGCATAGAAAAATCAATTTGCATGGG
>NW_016159333.1:0-13241 GCF_001687245.7 Rhagoletis zephyria | reverse complement strand
TTTTTTACAAATAGTATTAATAAGCAATGGGAAATAAGGCAAAATTTGTTTTATTACCAACCTTTGTTGGAAATAAAGCAAAACTCAGATTTTGGTATTATTTCCCATTTAAAAGTGAAATAAAGCAAATTTTGCGTTATTGCCGTTTGTGTTATTTCACCCCCCCACATCGCCACCTTATTTTGCATTGTCCGTTGTACGCTTCGTTGTTCTTACCATTTTTCGCACCGTTGTTGTTACCATTTTCCGCTCCGTTGATCACATTGTTGTTCGCTCCGTTGTTCTTCTATATTCCGCTCCGTTATTTCTAGCGTTGTGCAAACCGTTACCCTCGATGCCCGCTTGATTGTCATTATGGTAATTTTCGCCGTTGTCATCGTAATTGTTTTCTTCTCCGTCGGTTGGTGCGGCAACTTTCTTAGCACCCCTGCTTCTGTCTGGCGCATTTTGTACCTGGCACGGTCCATGTACCTCCGCCGACAGTTTGCTAAGCTCACGGCGGCGCACCTTGCTTTTAGCTGCACCAGTGAATACTTTTAGCCCGAAACGTGTAAATGCAAAGTTTTTAATTTAAGTTTTTGAATCGGCAGCTGAGATAGGGCGTTTTTGAACCAAATTCTGGGAATCGGGGTCGTTCTTCAAAAAGTTTTCTGAGATAGGGCTGCCGAGATAGGTCGATCTTCCATTAAGGTAACGAAATGTGCATCTCGATAACCTATTTATCATATTTTACCAAGCTTGGTACAATTGTTACCCTTGGTAACAAAAATGGTGGTCCTTTTTCTTGGATTTACATAATCTTCACAATATATCTAACCAGATTTTCGTTAATAAGCGAGTGAAAATTATGTGTTCGAATTAAGAACTGCTAGGGATGCAAACAATGTTTTTGAAACATCGATAATATCGGTTCAATTTTCGATGTTTGCCATCGATGTTTAGAATTGACTAACAACGCGAAATTGACGATATATCGATGGCAGTTTTACCGATGTTTTAAACATAGACCTTAAGGTAACTCTCCGGCTTTCTTTCGGTATGTTTCACTGAACTTAAATTTATTATTCATTTAGAATGTTTTTGTTATTTATGGCCTTATAACAATTATATTCAACAATTTTATTGAGCTTGAAGCCGTTTCTTATGAAAAATGTTATTGAAAATCAACAATAACTTACAACGGTAGAAGTTATAGCTGTTATTTCGGAGATCACCACATCTCCTCAGTGACCGCGGTTGAAGAAGTCTGATGAGTAGATGTGGTGATCTCCCAAATAGCAGCTATAACTTCTACCTTTGTAAATTATTGCTGCTTTTCCACAACATTTTTCATAAAAAACGGCCCCAAGCTGTTGGATTCATTCTGAATGCTAATAACCTAACCGTTAAAACAGAACCGACCACCCCTTAAAATTACAACAAGATCAGGCCTAGGATCTTTAGGCCCGAACGACCTTACGATTGTATGCATTTTGATTCTAATTATAGAAAGGGTATACAAAGGATAATAAAGTACAGGAAAATATATTCATAACTATTAAAGTATTCTATATTGCTTTAAATTTAACTAGAACTTAACAAATTGTAAAACATCGGAAACCATCGATATTTCTCTGGCGATGTGCTTTAAAATCGATGTTCTTTTCTCCGATGCATCGAAACATCGATGTATCGATGTTACTGCTCAATTTTGCATCTCGAAGAATTGCCCATATAAGCGAGGCAACTTCCAGCACGCTATTGAATAAAGCTGCTTCCAAGCAAAAAACACTATTACCACAGAAACGAAAGTGGAAACGAGCTAGGCGATGGGGATCGCTTACCCTTTCGCTTCAAGAAGGCATTATTTTAACATGGGCATGTCATTGGCGGTAAGCCTTTACCCGCAGCATTACCTTCAAACGAAGGGAGAACGCATGGATAAACAGAATCCAGAGAAGCGAACAAGGAATGCCTTACAGAGAAACTAATGTAGAATGCCTAGATAAGTACATACTTATTTATATTATATTGAAATCAGAAAATGTCTTAAATGATTAAAATTAATTAAAATTTTTATAAATCAACTTTTATACATACATATGTATATTTAGGTATTTAGATTTTACTTAAAAACCGGTATGTGCATGAGTGCATACAGTATATTTTGCTTAGCTGCCTATCCTTCTTTGCACGAAAAACTTGTGCGCTTAACCGAATTTTCTTTACTACTTCAATGAGGAAGGTATCTGAATCCCTATGAAACCAAATAATGCAGGAGCGCTTACCACGTGGAAATTACCGCAAGCGAATTTTTTTTTCTATCTATATAACTACATAAAATGATAGCCGTTTTCGTTATTCCGCGAGTTGAGCAAAACAAATAAAAGTTTGTAAAATTAGGGTAAGTTTAGAGCCAGTGCAGGTAAACGTAATATTTTCTTTGATAATTGATAATAGTAGAAAGAAAAGAAAAGAATAGCAGGTATCGCTAATGTGCAGGTATGTTGAATGCATCTATCGGAGCAGTTTCCTTATAAGTGTTAAAAATAATGCCGCTGATGCGCATTTTGGGTAGATATCTTAAATGTGCACTTAAGCACAAAGGCAGCAAAGCAAAATATACTGTATTTAATTAAGCTTAAAACTGTACTTCCTCACTCTTGTACTTCACTTCATTGACTGACTTCAACTTTGCTGCAAATTGAACAAAGCAAAACATGATTTTTATGCGAGACAAATTTCCACAGAAAGTAACGGTAGAAAAAGAATTTTTGGATATTCATTCTATTTTTCAGCTGAATACGATGCAGCATTCTACTATGCAATCTCCGAAATGAAGGAAAGAAGCGAAATAAAAAAATATTGTTGGACATTCTACTTTGAATTCCCCGAAATGAACCAAAGAAGCGAAACAAATAAAATATTATAGGACATCCTACTTTGCACTCCCCGAAATGAAGCAAAGAAGCGAATTAAAAAAGAAATGTTATAGGACATTCTACTTCGCATTCCCCGAAATGAAACAAAGAAGCGAAATAAATAAAATATTGTAGGACATTCTACTTTGCATTACCGGCATTCAGTGATCGGACTTTAAAAAAATTGGTAGATCTCTGGGTTTGGATCAAACTTTGTACAAAAATTAAAAAAATTCTGCAAGGTTTCACCTAAATGGCAAACTTTTTAATTAAACTCTAAAAAAATTTAATATTAGTATAATAAGTGCAAGATTGAAGTTGCTAAATATTGCGTTGAGTTTTGGCAATTTTTTTTCCTTGACAGTGTAAGGCAGTTCCTTCAATATTAAGATATTTTTCGAACATATTTTAAGAGATTTCTGCAACCTTGCGGAGTGCTGCCAGCTTTTCTTTTTATCACATCGCGATGTAGCGAACAAATGTGGCACGTTCCAGAAACAATTAATTGGGATTTGCTGATTTTGACAATTCTCAAACAACGCTTCAGAAACCTTAGAAGCATTTAAATTTGCTGATACTTTCACAAAAATCTCCGTTTTTTAACATTTTCGCTATTAATTCTTTTTATAAATCATATATTTTGCAATTTAACACAGATCTACCACAATGTGGCAGAAGTCCGATCACTGCCGGCATTATAACGCTATGCCTTCTAGAACACGTTACCACTAAAAGCGATTACCGATTTTTTGCTGGGATTTGTCACTCACGCTGTGATAAATAAAAACAGAGCTGAGGTGGACACAATCACAGCTAATAGCAATTGAATTTGAAAAGGTGCAAAGCCGCAAAACAATCATTACCACATCGACATGATTTCACCTTTTTTCGCATTTTTTTAGAACACATTTGAACGCTTACCAAATCCGCTATATAATAAGTTTTTTTTTGCATACTATTCATACCCACGCGCACTTTTTCACAAGGGTATTATAACTCTCGGCTGCTGTGGTGTAGTGGTATGCAGTGCGCGCTTTCACTCCGCAACGCCTGGGTTCAAGCCCTGGTCAAAGCAACATCGCAAAAAATATAGAGAAAAGGTTTTCTTAACAGCGGTCATCCCTCGGCAGGCAATGGCAAACCTCCGAGTGTATTTCTGCCATGAAAAACAGCTTCTCATAAAAATACAATCGCCGTTCGGAGTCGGCGTAAAACTGTAGGTCCCTCCGCTTTGTGTGACAACATCAAGGCGCACNAGCGCCAATCTATTATTATTATTATTATTATTATAATTATTATTATTATAACTCTCCTCGTATAACGGTTGTATGTAATGGCTCAGTTATGCATACTTGGCATTGCTTGAGAGTTGTCACATAAGAAATCTGTTAATGAGCTTTGCGGGTAAGCGGGTACCCAACGCACAGCATTACATATGTAGAAGTCTGTTGGTTTTTGATTTCTACCTAAAAATGACATGCTATGCAGTGCAGTGCAAAGTATGCATAACTGAGCTATAAAACTAAAGGAATTGAGAAAGATAGAGATATACATACATATTTATATTTATACCTAAATGCTCAGAATGAAAAGATAAATTGATTAAGCCATGTCTGGCTGCCCGTCGGTAACCACGTCCACCCCATATAGGGGCAAACACTGGATCCAAATGGTTGAAAATTGAAGTGAGACGTATAATTTTGACATAAAATAAAATTGTAGTTTAAAAAACTAAAACCTCGCTATTATAAGTTGCAATCCCGAGTCCGGACTAGTCAGAATCAGTCAGATTTTACTGGAAATCGATCTCGTACTCGGTTCTCTGACTATTGAGAGGACAAAAAAGGAGTAAATACGGTTCTCTCTTTGTCAGAAGTTACCAGTTTTAGTGCGAGAATTTTGTGCTGGTAAATTCTGGTAAATGTGTCAAACGATCAGCTGTAGTGTGTTTGGCAACCAAATACATAGTAAACAAAAGAAAAGTGCACTCTGCAAATTCATGTTGAAAGGTATTTAATTACTTGTTTAAGTGGATTCTAATGAATTTGAAAGTATTTTTGATTATTTATATGCGGGAGCTGAGTGTGTTTATGTATAAAATAAGTAAAAATTTACAACCAAAATTTGGAGGTTATGTTGAAGTTGACAGAAGTTACCATTTTTAACTACAAACAGTAGTTGACAGTTTTACTAGTTTTAGTCCGAGGAATACGGGATTGCACCTATAATTTCCATTCGTACTGTCATCAGGTATGTAACTTGAGAATATAAATTGCTGCATCTTTTAGGCGCATCAATATTACATAGTTACATCCCGAGCTAATAAAAGGGAGGTAATAAGACAATTACGAGATTTTATGAAATGGGGGTATCTCAGTTGGCTGGTAAAGCGCTAAACCCAGTAAAAATATTGCTTACTGCGGTTTCACCAGCAATTTAAATGGAAAATAATTTTTTATTTTCTGTCAATTTCCATTCAAAATTAAAATCAGTTTTCACTTAAATTGTTTTAGTGAAATTGGGTGTTAGAGTCTAGCTAAAAAACCTGTCGAAAATTGTTGAAATCCGGCAATAACCGAATTTTTTAACAAGTAATTTTTAGGCAAAAAACAAATCCGACTTCAATTCTCCCATAAAAATTTAAGATTATTTGTGCTATTTAAACTTGATCATGGGGTTGTTGGTTTTGTTAATAATTCTGGCCCCTATTATGAGTTGCATTCGATCTTCGACTGTGCTCGAAAATGCTGATCGAACGAACTTTCATTTGGTATTGTGACGCTCATTCGATGAAGAATAGCGCTATTGTGAATTTAGCTAGTTTAGCTTGCTCACAATAGTATATTTGTCACCGCTGAGAAGCTTTGTTTACAATTCGAGCAAACCAAATAAATAATGTGCTTATACATATGTATTTATGTAAACTGGTGCAAATTAAAATGAAATAAAAAAGTGAGTTTATAAAAGCGTGGTAAAAATGAGTACAACGGAGTTCTGGTTCAGCGATTTTCTAACAGATGATGAGAGCTTAGTAAAATGTTTAAGAGAGTTTTAAGTGTAGTCCTTCGAATATTTTTAACATAAAATATATTTAAGAAATGTGTCTATAGATTTATTAAAAACTTCCGACTGTCCAAAGAGGTGTTTGTGAGCTAAATATACTTAAAGTATTTTAAAACAGCTCTACGATTTTGTTCTCAGAGATCGTGCCTACTGAGTATTGGGATTTTCTTTCGCAAGTAAAACCAGCCTTTCGAGCTTGTGTCTAGTATTTCCGACGTTAGAACTGCCCGAAACTAATAGAAATTGTTTAAAATTAGTGCCTAGCCGCCAAAAAGTAAGAAAACCAATGCAAAATCATAAATTTTTTAAAATTTTCTAACACTTCGCTACACCATCGAAAGCAAAATTCTGTTCGACAGAAAATTCGATACTCAACGAAAATTTCGATACGGTTGCTTAACTCATAAGACGAATTTATAATAGTAAGCCATAAATTAAAAAAAACGTCTACAACAAGTAACATCCAAATTGTATATTTCTTTTTATTATCTGAAAATTTGGATAAATAAGAGCCTAATAACATTAAAAATCAAAATCGCAGTGTGGTAGTTTTTTTCAAATTTTATATATAGAAATTAAATATAGCGTGTTTTGAAACAGAAAGTTTTATATAGCCAGCTTTTTTAAGCTTTTCGCGTTCTCTCTTCCATGAAGGTTGTTCTGCTTCTTTTTTAAGACGTCTTCCACTAGGCACTGAAACTACCACGTTTTCTTGCAGTTTTCTAAGTTCATCAGAAGATGGAGACTTTTGAACTTGTAGAAATACGTACAATAAATATTATGGCGACTTTTGAAAGTGTATACATATATATATACAGTAAGTATTATAGCGACTTTAAATAGAGTAGCTAACATTTGATGTTATTTTTTTTAGAATATATAAGGATTTTGCACTGTATTGTTAGTGGACATGAAACTACTTTAAATACTGGTACGTTAACCACCAAAACCTAAAAATCGAAAAAAATTTACATAGCGCACTTTGCAAAGGGAACACTACTTAATTCCACTCTCGTATTTCAATAACAAGCGAACATCGAATGCAACTCATAATAAGGGCCTCTATTTCACAACGCTTTTATCAACTTGCAATGTTGTGTGTCCAGTCACTTGCAATGGTGTGCGTCCAGTCACGTGCAATGCTGTGCGTCCAGACCACCATTTATACTATAAATGTAGCAAAGCTATTTACGGCAAATTCTAGATATCAACCTCGTTGTAGGCATCATATCAAAGAGATACAATTAGAAGACTCTAGATGTCGCCCCGCCGGAAGAAGTTAAATATTGCGCCTAAATATATGCACTATTTACATACGCTACAGCGGAAATGGACGACACGCCATTTCTTAAAATGAAATTAACTGCTGCTATATGTATGTATGTACATATGTATGTTTATACTAAACGTGAGCAAAAAAATTTTGCTTGCATTGTCTTCTGTTCTCTTTTCACTGCAAGTTGAATTATTTTAATATCTATTGCAAAATCTTATACAAACAAGACTAAAAAGTAGAAAATAATGGGTGATTTTTTAAGAGCTTGATAACTTTTTTTTTAAAAAAAAACGCATAAAATTTGCAAAATCTCATCGGTTCTTTATTTGAAACGTTAGATTGGTCCATGACATTTACTTTTTGAAGATAATTTCATTTAAATGTTGACCGCGGCTGCGTCTTAGGTGGTCCATTCGGAAAGTCCAATTTTGGGCAACTTTTTCGAGCATTTCGGCCGGAATAGCCCGAATTTCTTCGGAAATGTTGTCTTCCAAAGCTGGAATAGTTGCTGGCTTATTTCTGTAGACTTTAGACTTGACGTAGCCCCACAAAAAATAGTCTAAAGGCGTCAAATCGCATGATCTTGGTGGCCAACTTACCGGTCCATTTCTTGAGATGAATTGTTCTCCGAAGTTTTCCCTCAAAATGGCCATAGAATCGCGAGCTGTGTGGCATGTAGCGCCATCTTGTTGAAACCACATGTCAACCAAGTTCAGTTCTTCCATTTTTGGCAACAAAAAGTTTGTTAGCATCGAACGATAGCGATCGCCATTCACCGTAACGTTGCGTCCAACAGCNACGAACTCAAATTTGTACTTTCTCTGTACAAATTTTAGGTATATGTTACGTAGTTTGACTATTGTCAATTAAATTAATGCTTTGCATTGTATGCGCTCCACGTTTTTCGTTTTCAATCTCATAAATGGTTTATAATGACTTTTGCTAAAATTTCTAAATCTAAAGTTATCACAACAAATTCTATGGACTGAGAAATATTATTTTCTAACTTCTAGTCCATTTTGTAAAAGCGTTGTATATTAATTCATTTATCTCATTTATTTAGAATGTTGTTGCTTTTTCCACTTTTTTTATTTGTTAAGCCAATTACAACCTTATCGCAGCTATTCCAGTGCTATTTAAACTTGATCATGTGGCTGTTGGTTTTGTTGGATTTTGTTAATAATTCTATTTTTAGAATGTTTAACTTTAAGATGTGCTCGTCCTTAAGTTATTTGCTTTTGTTACTTTATGGCCTTAAAAAAATTATATTCAAAAATTTTTATTGAGCTTGAGGCCGTTATTAATGAAAACCTATTGTCGAAAGGCAACAATAATTTATGAAAATGGTAGAAGTGATAGCTATTTCGAAAATCACCACATTTCCTCATCAGACTTCTTTCAGCCCGTTGCCTACGCACTGTGCTAAGTTTGCCCTATGAACTGTTGTTGCTTTTTCCACTTTTTTCTTTTGTTAAGCCAACTATGTACAATCAAGCGCAGCTATTCCAGTGCTATTTAAACTTTATCATGTGATTGTTGGTTTTGTTAATTATTCTTTTTTTTAGTGTTTAATTGTTAGGTGTGCTCGTCCTTAAGTTATTTCTTTTTGTTATTTATGGCCTTATAACAATTATATTCAACAAATTTTATTGAGCTTGAGGCCATTTTTAATGAAAAACTATTGTGGAAAAGCAACAATAATTAATGAAAATGGTAGAAGTGGTAGCTATTTCGGAAATCACCACATTTCCTCATCAGACTTCTTTTAGTGGGATTCGATCCAACGACCCCAGCTAACTCAGACAGTGGCCTACGCACTGTGCTAAGTTCCCTTATGAACTCTTGTTACTTTTTCCAATTTTTTCATTTGTTAAGCCAACTACAATCAAGCGCAGCTATTCTAGTGCTATTTAAACTTGATCATGTGATTGTTGGTTCTGTTAATAATTCTATTTTTAGAATGTTTAACTTTTAGGTGTGCTGTCCTTAAGTTAATTGTTTTTGTTATTTACGGCCTTATAGCAATTATATTCAACAATTTTTATTGAGCTTGAGGGCGTTTTTAATGAAAAACTATTGTGGAAAAGCAACAATAATTTATGAAAATGGTACAAGTGATAGCTATTTTGGAAGATGCCGTGCAATAAAGCCTTAGGAAATAACGCCATATGGCTTTATTTCACTTCACATGGAGAATTAAGGCAATATGGCTTCATTTCCATGGGGAAAGTGAAATAAAGCCATAAGCTAAAATTTTACATATGAGAAATAAAGCCATATGATCTTACTTCAATACAAAAAGTAAATGTTGTCTCTTTAGCCGCGGTCCGCGTTGGCTCGCCACCCCGCGTCTTGCTCGTGCTCCGCGCCACGCGTCCGGACGCGCCGAACGGGCCTCGTATAAAATTTGTTCATTCTTCTTGTTTTTGATTATATACATATGTAATATGAGGTTTTCTTTTAAATCAGTAAGATCTTACTAATATTATAAATGTGAATGTTTGTATGCAGTGTTGCCGTTTTAGCCCTTTGGTGGATAGATTTAGCTACCACATACTTTTTTTGGCCACATACTTTTAAAATTGCCCCTAGCCCTTTTTTAGCCCTTTGGAGAATTGATTCATACTTGTCTTGAAAAAGTTGTTTCTTGCTTCATTTAAACTAAGAAAGACTGATATATATCGCTAGCTTAGAAAGAAAAGTTGCTAAGTCCCATTTTAAAAATTTTACAGGTGAGGAAAAAATCTCCTATAGCCATTTTCTTTAACTATTTCGCAAGACTTTGAATCAAACATTTTGCGCGTTTAAAGCAAAGCAAAACTCCATAAGAATCAGAAGGATTCGATATATATTAAAGATGTCGTATTATTTTGGCCTTATCGGATTTGTGGTGCTTCTTTTGGACTTAGCAAATTTTCCTTTTATTGCTTATGAAGAGGAAAAAATAAAACAAGTACCTTTATAATTTTCGAAACGATGCGTATTCAATTTCTCTAGCCTCCTATATCAAAATATGAGTTTTCATAAAAAAATGGACTTAGCAACTTTTCACTCTAAGCTAGCGATATATATATAAGTGTATTGTATGTTTCTTACGTTTTATACATACATACATACTGCGTATGTAGTGTTAGGGCTGTTAACTTATCTATTAACGATTTAACTACAGTTTAAAATAGATAAGTTTACGGCCCTTAATATGCTTAATTTGTTAAATGGTCCATCAAGTCGATTGACCGTGTACATATGTTCTTGTGGTGTGATTGTACCAGCTGCGACCAGGTGCGACTTCAAAAACTATTTGCAAATTGTATGACTATACCAGCATGCTGGTATCGTGAGTGGTGAAATTAGCTCAATTTTCTAAGTAAAAAGTAAATTTCTTGCACTATATGAGTCAAAGTTGTGTTTGTGGAAGACTAAGTTCACGATATTGCAGTTGTGAATTAAAAAAAAAAACAATGTTGAACAAAATGGTAGAAAAATTATGAAATTTCGGCTCTAATCATTTCGATCTTTCCTCGACCTCATTTGTAAAGAAATACATATTGTTACGATTATCCTTGAAACCTTGAGGGATTTCCCCAAATATCTTGCGGCTCGTATCGCTGGATTGTTAAATAAATGCTAACGATGACCAAATTGTAGTACAATTAACTTTATTGTACAACAAACAATTTACAATACTTGGTAATACAGTAAAACACTTTACAATACTTGTAAAAGCAATAACAACGCTTTACTAAACTTGTTAAACAATTAAACTTATAGCTTGCTTATTCGCAACTCACTTCTCTGCTCACTTTACTTGTAGCTTGCTGACTTGTAACTCGTAACTAACTCAACTCGTTCTCAACGGTCTGAAGTTTATCGCTCATTCTCTTTCTCTCGCTGTTCGCAGTGTTCATCCAACTTGACGTTTCTCATGGTGGAACATTCTACGTCATTCCTCGAACATTCTGCCTATTTCTCGTAGTTCGCTTCGCGTTGCCGCAGTATTCGCCACAATATTGTACCAGCATGCTGGTAAGTTATATGCTTCGAGTCTGATGGTACAATCAATTGATGGACCCAGCAAGCTGGTTTCGTATATTCCCCTTTTATACAAAGAGGTTTTTGGTTGGATAAAATATTAGCTTTTTTCCTGAGTTGATTGTTTTTCTATACCATTACTTATTGAAAATGTTTGCGTGTATGTATGTGTAAGTAAAAAATGTTAGCTACCATTTTTAGCCAAAACGACTTTTTTTAGCTCTTTATTAGCTCTTTTTTTAAAGGATTCGTGGCAACACTGTTTGTATGTTTGGATGTTTGGGAAATCATGACGCGGAAACGACTGAAGGGATTTGCATAAATTTTTGCACGCAGATAGCTTGTGACCTAGATTGGAAAATAGGCTACTTTTCTTAAGCGTTACCACCTGTTAAAAAAGTTTAATTAAATTAATACGCGAAAACGTCTGAACGAATTTGCATGAAATTTAGCACACCTAGGCTGGAAAAAAGGCTCCCTTTTTAAGAGTTACCATCTCCTAGAAATGTTTAATTAAATTAACACGCGGAAATTAGTGAACTGATTTGCATGGAAGTTTTCACATAGCTTATGAGCTAGGTTGGAAAATGGGGTACTTGTTTTAAGAGTTGCCACCTGCTAAAAAAGTTTAATTAAATTAATACGCGGAAACGTCTGAACGGATTTGCATGAAAATTTGCAAGCAGATAGCTTATTACATTCAGTGGAAAATAGGCTAATTTTTTGGAAGAGTTGCTACCTGTTAAAAAAGCTTAATTAAATTAATACGCGGAAACGTCTGAACGGATTTGCATGAAAATTTGCAAGCAGATAGCTTATTACATTCAGTGGAAAATAGGCTAATTTTTTGGAAGAGTTGCTACCTGTTAAAAAAGCTTAATTAAATTAATACGCGGAAACGACCGAACGGATTTGCATAAAATTTTGTACTCAGATAGACTATGGGCCAGGTTGGTTAATAGGCTATTTTTTTAAGAGTTGCCAACTGTTAAGAAAGCTTAATTAAATTAATACGCGAAATAATTGTTGTGTTAGGATTTTTTCACTAAATCCTACTAATATAAATGTGAAAGTTTGTATGTTTGGATGTTTGGGAAATCATCACGCGGAAACGACTGAACGGATTTTCATGAAATTTTGTACACAGACAGCCTGTGATCTACAGTGGAAAATAGGTAAATATTTTGGAAGAGTTGTCACCTGTTAGAAAAGTTTAATTAAAGTAATACGCAGTAATGACTGAACTGATTTGCATGAAAGTTTGCACACAGATAGCTTATGACCTAGATTCGAAAATAGGCTATTTTTTAAGAACTGCCACCTGTTTGAAAATGAAATTTTGCTCAAAGATGGTTTATGACCTGGATTGAAAAATAAGCTACTTCCTTAACCGGTTTTCCGATCAGAACGAAATTTAGTACACTTACTACGGATTTCGGAAGGACGGTCTTAGACTGAAAGTAAGTCCGATAACTCAAGGCCCCTCCCATACAAATTGCAATTTTCATATTACATACATATCTCTGGAAGTATTTGTGGGAGAGAACTGAAACTTGGTATAGTGATATGGATGTGAAATCAATGTTGGCATTTGCGATCGATGTTTTAATTAGTTAGTTAATTCGATTAAATTCAATCTGATTAGAGTTAATCATGATTAAAAAAATTAATTTTTAATCATTAACTCTTAATTTGATCATTCATTTCATTAAGATATATATCAACAAACGTTTTACAAACTAGGTTTGTAAAAGTTCCCAGCTTGTATATTACTAATAACAATAATTATAATTTTTTTATATTGTGTGCTTTTTATAAGCATAAAACACAAAATAATTACTATAACTGGTGTTTGGTTTCAAACTCGGACAAACTAAACAAATTAATCAGATTTTATTTTTAAGTGGATTAACGATTAATATTTTAAGTTAATTAAACGTAATCGCAGCCAGCGATTAACGATTAAAAAA
>NW_016159332.1:84627-89301 GCF_001687245.7 Rhagoletis zephyria | reverse complement strand
ACAGTTTTGTATCCTGAATTACTTCTGGATACTTCACTTCGGGAGAATTATGAATTGTGACTCGTTTAATTGTAAGGCAATGAGCCCATACAACCTTCTCCGAAGCCTGTTTCGGACTATGCTTTAATGACGAAATATCTATCAATACATCTTCTTCGGACTATGAAAAAAAGAGTTTTGTTATGTAAATTTATTTATTTTGTTTAAAATAAAATGAAAAAAACCGTTTTAATAAATAAATGTTTCAAAACTGGATTACTTCATCTCTGCACATCGATATTATTCACAGGATCTTTAAAACGCTTGAGAAAAACGTTCAAATTTGATTATCGAACACATGAACTTGTTTTTTTGGTATGTAAATTTTACTCTTTTATTAAATGCCAAATATTTAAAAGAAAATCTCCCCTCTCAAAAAATTTCAATGTGGCAAAGCTATGCTTAATGTTTGCATCTGGAGAAATGTCAAAAATCTGCTATATAATCAAAAAATATTAGTAATGAAACTACCTTCTTTTTTGTATCATGGGCTTTCCTTTGTTTTATTTTTCCAACGTCAAAAGCTGGATTTTTTTTTTTTAAGTTGGTACAACAAAACATACGAAACACGTTTTCTGTCAGATGGCTAACATGGCGGATAAGAAGTAAAAGTGAAACTACGTTCTGAAAATTATTGTACCATGGTTTCACGAAAGAAATTTAAGTGAAAAATGTTTTTTTTATTTGAAGTTAAGTGACAGAAAAAAAATATTTTGTACTTAAATTGCTTTCGTGGAATCGGAAGTTAAGGTGGCAGAAATTAGGCACAAGTAAAAAAAAAATCGGTATGCATGAATTTTACGAACATTTTGGGATCCCGAACTTTTTAACAAGATTTTTCTCTGTTGATAATTACCAAATTAATTTTTATAAAGTACTCATACTACAGAATAAATACTAAGGGACAGNAAAAAATCGGTATGCATGAATTTTACGAACATTTTGGGATCCCGAACTTTCTAACAAGATTTTTCTCTGTTGATAATTACCAAATTAATTTTTATAAAGTACTCATACTACAGAATAAATACTAAGGGACAGTCAAATTTCGATATTTAGGAGACTGGTTTTAAATATACTTATGTATATTGGCCACGAATATCGATAAAGCGGTAGAACTTAGTCCCAGCTATTTAAGAAGAGATTGTTGATTAACTACAAAAATTCACTTTAGATCAGATATTTAAACTGTTAAGTATACTTAAATAAACAATATTGGCTAAATAAATATCAGATATGCAACAGTTTGTGCTGTTCAGCACAAAATGTAAACAAACAAATGCAACAGGGACAAGCAGCAGTGATACCACATGTTTGGCATATTGAAATGAAGGCGATCGGAAAACCAACGAAAGTTAAAAAAAAATCCAAAACTAAACTTAAGTGCCATTTAACTTTTTCAGTGACTCAAACAAGTGACGACGTGTTGATTTTTTTTAAATAATCAAAATGTTTCTCAATTAATTTTTTTTATCCAAATATTGTTCAAGCTTTAACATAAAACATATGAATACAACTTTCAAACTTTATACAAAATGAAGGAAAATTCAACAAATTTTCATAAAAATTTAAAACTTTTAGACTAAAATTGTATGGGCTATAAAACTCAGGTCAGATTGAAAAGTTTGATATTCTGATGAAAATTTGTTAAATTTTCCTAAATTTTTTATAAAGTTTGAAACCTTTGGACAATATTTTGATAAAAATAAAACAAAACAAAAAAATTAAATTGAAATTGTTTAAAAAAAATCAACATGTGTTCACTTGTTTTAGTCACTGAAGGTGAAAAGTTTTTTTTTTCAGGTACATATAAATTCAAATAAAAAAAAATATTTCTCACTTAAATTGATTTCGCGAAACTGGATATTAATAATAAATAAATAATTTTCGTGCTTCGAATGCAACAAAAATTTTACTCCAAGCTGATATGTTAATAGAGGACGATTTAAAGAACCACACACTCTCAGCTTCAAGTTTGCATGGTAAAAGCACTTTAAAGACTGAAAACTCGAAATTTTAAAATATTTTTCACACATAATTTTACTGTCAGTCAGAGTTCCAAGACTTTGTTTATTATTTACGCGAATAAATTAGGGTCCGTTTATATTATTTTTTTACAACAGTTGTTTTTCAACTATGTAATATTTGCACACGTTTTTTTTATGCAGGAATATGCTATTTAAAAATTAAGCCGTTTGCTGATTATTTCTACTAAAGATAAACCAAATACCACATATCTGTTTTTGAGTTGCTTCTCCCACTCTTTAGGGTAATTTTGATTTGAAAAAGATGAACTGAACGTCCCGTAGTAATAGTCAAAATAAAGTCGACTCCAAAGTTAAAAGTTTTTCTATTATTTAAAAAAAAATCAAGGTTGCTGAACCCTATAAAAGCCAATTTTTAAAAACGTTCTCAAAAATACCCTCCTGATTAATGGATTCAATGAAAAAAATTAATGGTTGAAGTCGTTACACAAATAAAATCATATGTTTAAAATCTTAGTTTCTGATCAACAAATTTAAATTTTTGTAGCTATTTGCAGATTATAGTAACAACCGACTAAACTTTTAAGAGGGTAGTGTTTATAAACTGGCTTCACAAAAAGAACCCCTTTTTAGTTCTTAAAAATCTTTGCATCGAGTTGTCTTTTTTGTTTCTTGTGGTCTGTGATCTCTCGTTAAAAAATACTTGTTTTTTCCGCTGAAATAAATAAAAATTGAGATTAAGCCGAAAATATGTAAAAACGGGGAAACATTGTTTTTCATTTTCACTATTTTGTGCGTCAGTCAATATACTCTGCAGCGGATTTTTTAGAGCGTTCACATTTTTATTTTTATTCAAGTACACAGTAATTTCAATTACATATTTTTTATTTTTTTGCACTCCGCACCTCGCGTGGGTCCATTTTATTTTATATTTTGCTGTACAGTTCAGTACTTTGTCATATTTATTAAACATTTAAGCAATTTTTATGGGAACCTAAAATTTTATAAATTCATATTTAGCAAAAATTTCATCATTTTATTGATTTTTGCCAACCTTTTAAGCACTTAAAATAAACTCTTCGTCACAGACTTGTCCATCGTTGGCATAAGCAGTTTTGTTTTTCAATAAGTCATTCATATGTAAATCACCTGTGATGATTTCTCTTTATCACAATCTGTAATATCTGCACGACACTTCATACAACTCACTTCTCAAAATTCTGGTTCTAAGCAATAACCATCTTTACACCTTTACTGCTGTGGACATTGCAGCCCAATCAAATCAACCGTCAAGACGAAACGTTCAAATCGTACTGAATGGCCAAGTTGTGGCGATCGCCCCTAAGCTAACTTCTGGGCAGTTTTGTATAACGCGGCAGCGTCGTTGCGCAGCGCAGCAAAGCTGAACTCGAAGCGCGCGCTTACGAAGACCGACTTTTGTCATATGAAGACCGCCAAAAGTCCGAGTCGGCAGCGTTGTAAATAAATGAAGTAATCTATTGAAAAAACAGCAAAGTAAAGCAAACAAATGAAAAGACAAAAATGCAAAAACAAAATTTGTCGGAGCTGTTGCAAAGCCAAAGGTAGAAAATCCTATGAAAAAGCAAACATCGACAGTGATGGCACCGATCAAAATACTCTGTACTAAAACTAGAATATTTTTTTTCGATTTACCTTTTCGTAAATTTTGTCGTGTCCATTCAATTTATTAGCAGATTGCCGTTAACAACGAATCTGATGACTAAGTTCACTTGTCGTTAGCCACGTTTGTGGTGGCGATGATAGTAAAACACAAGCGTTGACAGCGTCGTGCAACTTTTGGTTTTGTTTTGTTACGCATTTCTGCGGATTGTTTCAGATTATTAAATATTCTACGACGTCAGCATCAGTCTTTGATCGTGCGTTGAATAGCTGATCGATAGGTTTTTAGAAGGCGGTGTTCTTGATACCAGACTTAGTTTAGTTACTAGGGAAGGGCACCGTTTCCAAAAAATCGTTTTTTTATTCAGGTTTTAAACCGTTCAAAAAAACTGTATTAATAAAAACATGATCTTTTCGGTTTACCGAAAGAAAACCGAATTACAAAAGATACTGCAAAAACCAAAAAACATCGATATCAAATTAAATTAAATTTTAACTTTCATTTATTACTTACTGCTGTGCAGAGAACAATAATTTTATATAACAACTTCATTATAAATATACGAAATATAATAAAGCGTTGGACATATTTATACAAAAACAAGCTTCATTTCACAAAAAAGACTTTTTAATTGATAAATAATTACATATCGCTCATTTACTTCAATAGTGTCATAATTCAAAACAGCAAAACTCGAAAAAGCGGCTTTATAGTTTTGAAATACTCCCATAGCGTGAAAATCTCCCAAGTGGGCCACCCAAGACGGTCAAGATTTTTACGCATAAATCACTTTATTCGGTTTACAACCATAAAAAATTAAATTTGAGCAGTTTTGCAAAATTCTAAGGTTTACAAGAGTTATTATACACGAGCGCACTTGTGCACAAGGGTATATTAATTTTGTTCACATAACGGTTGTTTGTAACAGCCAAAACGAATCGAGATAGATATAGACAAATGTATACATAAATGATCAGGATGAAAAAAGAAATCGATTAAGCCATGTCT
>NW_016159332.1:58266-81926 GCF_001687245.7 Rhagoletis zephyria | reverse complement strand
CCGTGTACACGATAACTCGAGCAAAAATTGAGATATCTCAACGAAATTTCGTGTGTAGGTTTCCCTTAATCCAAGGTAGGTTGGTATTGAAAATGGGCGAAATCGGACTGTAACCACGCCCACTTCCCATATAACGGTAATTTCCAGAAATACGAAAACTGCGATATTTTAGTAACTACTGAAGATAATTCTCTCAAAATTGATATTTACAATAATTTTCAGACGAAAAATAAGAATATTATAAATTTTTGGAAAATGGGCGAAGCCACGCCCACTTATGGTTACATGGGTATATCTTGGTAACCGCTGCACTAATTTCTTCCAAACTTGGCACAGTTGTTGGCCTTGGTACAGCATACTAAATGGCCGAAAATTTAAAAAAACGGACAATAACCACACCCACATCCCATATAACGGTAATGTAGAGATATACAAAATCTTCGATAAATCAGTAAATATTAAAGCTAATTTATTCAAAATTGATGCTTGCAACAGTTCTTTACCAAGAAATACGTTTATGGTAAAATTTTGGAAATTGGCGTGGCACGGCCCACTTATGATCACATATATGTATGTGGCAACCTTTCATTATTTTGCCGGCGCTGAGATACTTGATACGGCGTGCAACTGTAAGAATCAACTCCATACCTCATTTCATTTCTTTTTGACATTTATTCAATGACTCCTTTGAACTTGTTTAATCTGACATTTCTTTTCAACTATTGTAGTAGTTTTTAAGTCGAAAAGTTTTAGAATAAACTCTCTTTTCTTTAAACTCTCTCGATCTACAATTGGTGACCCCGACAAGGTAACTTTAAATATCAAGAAAAAGCATCTTCCTCAGCGCTATGCCGTTGAACGATAGCATATGGTTTCCACGGGGCGAGCATCCGATGCGAATCTTCTAGACATCCCGGGTCCTGCACCACGTTTGCCATTGCCAGTGATGTCAGAAGACAATAAGACGCATACTTCTACTCTTTGGACTTTTGGATCGAAGCATCGTCCATAACCAACGATGCAAGGAAGTTCAATATTGTTCTTGCCAGTGTTCCGCCAACGAAGCTGATGGAATTACGGCCAACGATAGAAGCTGCACCGTTGGAGGCTAAGTACAAATACATCCAGCAAAAACTCGTAGAGCATTTTTCCGATAGTTGGTACCATGCAAAATTCGGCGAGAAAGCAGCGAAATGCCGGGAACCTTGCAATTTTTTATCAACAAAAAGTCTCTATAGGCCTGCTTGGATGCTCCGGTTTCAGATCTGGGCAAACTATCGGAAGCCGCAAAATCATACCGGTTGCGCATTTATGACACGACAACAAAGATGCACTTTTTAATAGACACAGGTGCGAACGTTTCTGTTGTCCCCAAGTGCGCTAACGCAGTCCAAGCTTCTCCAAGTGGTATGAAACTGTTTGCCGCAAATGGTTCGCCCATTTAAGTATTTGGCGAGGCCATTTTCAAACTTAACCTCAATTTGCGTCGGGAGTTCGTATGGAATTTCGTTATAGCAGACGTCTCTCAAGCGATTATTGGAGCTGATTTCCTAGCTCATTTTGGACTTTTGGTCGACTTAAAACAAAAATTTTTGCATGATCGCAAAACAGAGTTGCGATCGATTTGTGAGATCGATAAAACTTGCGCATTGAGTATCAAGACATTCGATAAAAATTTTAATGTTTCAAACATTCTTACTGAGTTTAGTGATATCACACATTCCCGCCCGCTAAACGCAGCTATGAAATCGTCAATTCAGCACCGAATAACCACCACTGGCCAGCCTGTTTTCGCACGACCGCGGCACCTTTCGCCGGAGAAACTAGTAGCGGCAAAGGCTGAGTTCGAGTCGCTTCTCAATCTGGGGATTTGTAGGCCGTCCAGTAGCAATTGGGTCAGCCCATTGCACATGGTACGTAAAGCCGATGGCTCATGGCGACCATGTGGGGATTACAGGGCTTTGAATGCAGTTACGATTCCGGACCGAAATCCACTGCCCTTCCTCCACGATTTCTCAAATATTTTGGCCGGTAAATGTATTTTTTCCAAAATTGACTTGAAGAAGGCTTTTCATCAAGTGCCGATTCATGAAGAAGACATCTGCAAGACTGTGCTAACAACTCCCTTTGGACTTTTTGAGTTCACTCATATGACCTTCGGGTTAAGGAATGCAGCCCAAACATTCCAAAGGCTCATAAACGAGGTTCTACGCGGGTTTAATTTTGTATTCGTTTATCTCGATGATGTCTGCATTGCGTCTACTTCTGCAGATGAGCACCGAGGTCATCTTCGACAAGTTTTTCAACGGCTGAGAGATAATAACTTGACAATAAACGTCGCGAAATCCGAGTTTGGCCTTTCAGAGCTTCGCTTTCTTGGTCACTGCATAGCTGAGGATGGTATACGGCCCCGAACGTGTTGAGGCATTGCTAATGTTCAAGCAGCCTACCATTGTTAAGGACTTAAAGCGGTTCTTAGCGATGCTTAATTTCTACCGCCGCTTCTTACCAAATGCCATGGAAACCCATGCGCCGCTTTTTGACATGATTCCTGGCAATCGTCGAAATGATACTTCAGCACTTTCGTGGACTGAGGACACCGTACAGTGCTTCAACTCCTGCAAACATCAGTTAGCAAATTGCGCGTTACTCGCCGATCCAGTACATGATGCGGAAATGTCATTGTGGGTCGATGCTTCTAGCTTTGCCGCTGGTGCCGTATTGAATCAGGTAGTAGACGGAGCGCTACAACCATTCGGTTTTTTTTCTCGCAGGTTTTCCAGTACAGAAAGTCGATACAGCANTGCCGTATTGAATCAGGTAGTAGACGGAGCGCTACAACCATTAGGTTTTTTTTCTCGCAGGTTTTCCAGTACAGAAAGTCGATACAGCTCCTACGATAGAGAGTTGACTGCAGTATATCTGGCTTTGCGACACTTCAGATACATGGTCGAAGGACGAAGTTGTCACATATATACAGACCATCAGCCGCTAATTTATGCATTCCAGCAATATCTGGATAAAGCTTCCAGCCGTCAAGTACGCCAGCTTGATTTTATATCACAAATCACTACCTACATTCGCCATGTAAACGGCGAAGATAATGTGGCTGCTGATTTGTTTTCGCGAATCCAGTCGCCTGCGACCGAGCCTATAAATTACGACGATTTAGCCGACGACCAGCGTAACGACGAGGAGCTGAACGACTTATTGGATGGTAATATTCATCACTCGCTTAAGCTTAAAAGTTTTGTTCTTCCTTTCAGCTCGAAGAGTTTGTATTGCGATACTTCGACTGGTCGTATCCGGCCATTTGCAACCAAAAAATTCAGGCAAACGTTTATGCGCTCAATTCATAATCTAGCACACCCAGGTACAAGGGGAACAACGCGACTAATAACAGAGCGGTTTGTTTGGCCTGGGCTACATCGGGATGGCAGAGATTACGCTCGTAGCTGTATGCAGTGTCAGCGGAACAAAACAATTCGGCATAACCGAAGTCTATTGCAGCGGGGGAAGTGTCCAAGCGCACGATTTGCGCACTTACACATTGATCTGGTCGGACCGTTCCCACCATCTGAAGGCAGCCGGTATTGCCTTACTATCGTCGATCGTTTTACGCGCTGGCCAGAAGCGTTGCCAATACCTGATATGACGGCGCCGACTGTTTCTAAGGCATTACTGAGTGGTTGGATCTCACGGTTCGGCGTGCCATTGACCATCACATCCGATCTAGGGCGGCAGTTCGAAAGCGCATTATTTCACAGCTGTTGAAGTTACTAGGTGTTCGCCACTTCCGTACAACGCCCTATCACCCTCAAACAAATGGGATGGTCGAAAGATGGCACCGCACGCTGAAAGCAGCTATACTATGCCATGACGCTAACCAATGGACATCGTATTTACCACTGATTTTGTTGGGATTACGATCTACACACAAAGACGACTTGGGGGCCTCTCCCTCTGATTTGGTGTATGGCGAAAGTCTTCGGCTGCCCACGGAATTTTTTACCGATAGTGCATCTACGAGCAACGAAACCGATATGGTTAAGCAACTTCGCCAATGCATGAAGGACTTGTGACCTGTTGACACGGCTTGGCACATAAAGCAGAAGGTTTTCGTTAACTCGGGTTTAAAAAGTTGCGAACAGGTATTTATTCGTCTTAATCCGGCCCTCACTTTCACCTCCGAAATATTTCGTAGTCCAGGTTAACAACAACGAGGTGAAAATATCAGTCGACCGGTTGAAGCCCGCGTTCATCGCCGCCCAGCCAGCTGTCTAGGAGGGGAGTATTGTGGCAACCTTTCATTATTTTGCCGGCGCTGAGATACTTGATACGGCGTGCAACTCTAAGAATCAACTCTATACCTCATTTCATTTCTTTTTGACATTTATTCAATGACTCCTTTGAACTTGTTTAATCTGACATTTCTTTTCAACTTTTGTAGTAGTATTTAAATCGAAAAGTTTTAGAATAAACTCTCTTTTTCTGGCTGAACATCAAACGCTGCGTACGTATCGATCTACATGTATATCGGTAACCGTTCTACCAATTTGTACCAAACTCGGTATTTTTATTGTGCTTGCCATATAAAAGCAAAGCGTTGAAAATTATTGAAATCGGACTAAAATTACGCCCCTTTTCATATTACGGTAAATTTCAGAAATGCTTGAAACTGCAATATTTCGAAATTTAAGGACGCTAATTTACTCAAAATTGATACACCCCGGCTTACCATCTAGCGGTAGGTTTCGGAAAGGTGAAAAAACATATATTTAATACTTGCGCCGGGTATTTAATGTTCGGCTCCGAACTTAGACTTTCTTACATGTTTAGTACAATCTTTTTTAAAGTTGTATACATAAATATGTACATACATAACATGCATATATATTTACGTATGTATGTACCAGGGATGTTGCGAATATTTGCATTCGCATTCGTTATGCGAATGATTCGTATCATTTTACACATTCGCATTCGACATTTGCGTTCGCATCAAATGATACGAATATTTTGCGAATGTGTACATGGGCAGAGAGTCCACTCTAATATTGTTGAAATGGCTGTATGTCTGTATAACCAGGGTGCGGACAATAACCGGCTTTTAGCTTCAGGCGCTAAACGGTTAAGGGCCATTTTCTCAACTAACCTGTAACTTTAAAGCTCACTTTATATTTAAAGGTTGCATTAAGATTTATGATTATGTCTAAAGTAAGGCATTTTATTATCGGTTTTTAATTGGTTTACAATCAAGAAACATACATACGTCAAAACCCGATAATAGAAATTCTTAACTTTAGATTTAGCTTTATTTTTAATCCAACCTTTAAATATAATGTAGCTTGAAAGTTGAAGGTTACTTCAAAAAACGGCCCTAAGTAGTATATCAAGCGACATTGATGGGCCCTCAACAAGTACTGCTAAAAGTCTTATAAGCAGGGAACGGATAGAGAGAAAGACAGAGAAGAGATAGAGTATATTCAATGACTTAGCTTTACCTGATTCTATATATACACATTTGATGTTGCTGTTTTTTTTTAAGATATTTGCCTTTTTTCCTTTTCTAAGTCTCAATTGTAAAGGGCAAGGAAAAATCCCTTGTTCCTGATAATATGAAAGTTTTATACGTTCCATATTTAAATTAGGGGCCACTTGTATCAACTTCGCGCGAAAATCGAATAAAAATGCTGCCAGACAAATTCAAAATGCTTATTGTGGTTCAATGTTACTACAACTATAGAGTTTAAAGTTTTGTGAGTTACAAACTCGAAAGGAGAAAGTAGTCAAAGATTCAATGTAGAAATTTTTAAAATAATGAAACTAGTTTATAGTGCTTCTCTTTTGTAAAATAAACATTTCTAAAATAAATGTGTTTTTTTTGCCTTTTCTAGCCTATTTCGTTATTTTATTTTGCCTATTTTAGGTTTTTAGGTCCTAAAATCCGTTCCCTGCTTATAAGCAGTCTAGAAATAATTTTTGATTCCTCCAGCGAAAACGAAGGATCGAATGCAGAATCTGGAGACATTAAAAAATGTGAAATTAAAGCTCAATTGAAGGTCTATCTTAAAAAAAAAAACGAGCTCATCTCGGTGAAAATCCTCTCGATTAGTGGAAAACTAAACTAAAAAAAGACAAACAGTCAGATCTGGTCCGCAAATATTACTTTTTGCTTGAAACATAATATGCCCCTTTTGAACTTTGACTACTAGATTAAAATACTGTATGGGTTAAGCACTCGTTCAATGTTCTAATAATTTACAAAATTTTTAAGTAATAAAAACAATGACTTAAGTTGATTATAGATTTTTAATGTTATTCCTAACGACATTCGAAACATCCCTAGTATGTATATATGCATGAATTTTGTCTTTACAGAGAAAAATAAATAACGTTCGTTCATGAGTTAATTTGAAGTTTGTGGTATGCCGTAAAATTTTATTCTTATCTCGACGAATTGCAAAATAATAATCCATTGCTGGAGAATGTAAAAACCGAATTTCCGGGTTTCGGTTTAAAAGAAAAGAAAAACGATTAGCACCTAAATTAAAAAAAGACTGAAAAAGATCATTATCCAAACTAAAAAAAAAACGGTTTTTGGAAGCACCGATCTTATTTGAACTTCCCTAGTAGGCAACATTCAGCGACTCACACAATGACCACGTGCTGATTTTTTAAATACTCACAATGGTTTTAAAGTAATTTATTTTTTTGTTATATTTTTACAAAAATATTATCCAAGCTTTAACGAAATAAATCACTAAAAATCAACGCGAATGGACTAAAATTATATCGGCTATAAAACTACATACCCAAAAATGTTCTAAAAATTCAGATTAAAACGCTTGAAATGTAAATGAAATTTGTTGAATTTTCTTATATTTTGTATACAGTTGATGTATATGGTTTTGGTTAAAGCCTGCACAATATTTTTATAGAAAAATACCAAAAAATTTAACTTGATACACATTTAAAACAATCTTCACGTGAACACTTGTTTCAGTCACTGTATGTATATACATTACGGTGGCCCAAAAATGCATAGGAAAATCAACATTTTTGATTTGTTCTGCTGCCACCCCAAAACTGAAGAATATCAAAAAAAGGAAACACGTATTTTTATACCCGAGCGCACTTGTGCACAAGGGTATATTAATTTTGTTCACATAACGGTTGTTTGTAACAGCCAAAACGAATCGAGATAGATATAGACAAATGTATACATAAATGATCAGGATGAAAAAAGAAATCGATTAAGCCATGTCTGTCTGTCCGTCCGTCTGTCCGTCTGTCCGTCCGTCCGTGTACACGATAACTCGAGCAAAAATTGAGATATCTCAACGAAATTTGGTATGTAGGTTTCCCTTAATCCAAGGTAGGTTGGTATTGAAAATGGGCGAAATCGGACTTTAACCACGCCCACTTCCCATATAACGGTAATTTCCAGAAATACGAAAACTGCGATATTTTAGTAACTACTGAAGATAATTCACTCAAAATTGATATTTACAATAATTTTTAGACGAAAAATAAGAATATTATAAATTTTTGGAAAATGGGCGTAGCCACGCCCACTTATGGTTACATGTGTATATCTTGGTAACCGCTGCACCAATTTCTTCCAAACTTGGCACAGTTGTTGGCCTTGGTACAGCATAAAAAATCGCCGAAACCACGCCCACATCCTATATAACGGTAATTTAGAGAAGTATAACGGTAATTTAGAGAAATACAAAATCTTCGATAAATCAGTAAATATTGAAGCTAATTTATTCAAAATTGATGCTTGCAACAATTCTTTACCAAGAAATACGTTTATGGTAAAATTTTGGAAAATGGGCGTGGCACCGCCCACTTATGATCACATATAAGTATATCGGTAACCGTTCTACCAATTTGTACCAAACTCGGTATGGTTATTGTACTTGCCACGTGTAAGCAAAACGTTGAAAATTATTGAAATCGGACTAAAATAACGGCCGCTTCTCATATAACGGTAAATTTCAGAAATGCTTGAAACTTCAATATTTCGAAATTGAAGGACGCTAATTTACTCAAAATTGATACACCCCGGCTTACCATCTAGCGGAAGGTTTCGGAAAGGTGAAAAAACATATATTTAATACTTGCGCCGGGTATTTAATGTTCGGCTCCGCCCGAACTTGGACTTTCTTACTTGTTTTATTTTGAAATCGGTTAATATTTATCCGTGACGCCGGGGCTTTGAAGTTTCCCATGTACTATTTTACATGGAGAAAATACACCCATTGAGCTGTTCCTGCGTGATGTGGTTATGAAAACATAAAATAACTAATTTTTGTATATACATATCAGATAAGATTATCGGTTATTAAACCACACTAAGTACAATTTTTAAGTTAAATGAGCAGCATAGTGTTATTTGTTGAAGACTTCTGAAGGGAAATAGTCTTATTCGATCAAAAAATATAAAGTCTTAACGCATTTATAACAATTTTACGAAAAAATGTATTTTTCCCATGTAAAATACATGGGAAACTTCAAAGACCACCCGCACACTGTGCCCTTTTTCAACTTTAGCGTGCCAAAAGTCCAAAATAAAATGATTTCAGATGGCCTTGATTTTTAGCATTCTGGCTGACAAATATTCGGCTACTAAGTCAATCTAATGTTCGGCCGCTGTGGTGTAGTGGTAAGCAGTGCGCGCTTTTACTCATCAGCACCTGGGTTCAGCAACTGGTCAAAGCAACATCGCAAAAATATAGTAAAAGGTTTTTCTTAACAGCGGTCGTCGCTCGGCAGGCAATGGTAAACCTCCGAGTGTATTTCTGCCATAAAAAACAGCTTCTCATAAAAATACAATCGCCGTTCGGAGTCGGCGTAAAACTGTAGGTCCCTCCGCTTTGTGTGACAACATTAAGGGGCACGCCACAAGTCGGAGGAGAAGCTCGGCCAAACACTAACATATGTGTAAGCGCCAATCTATTATTTTTATTATAAAGTCAATCTAATAAATTCATAAAACAAAACAACAACAACAAAAATAATCGGTGTCAAACGTTGCTCATTGTGACGCGTAAAAATATTAATTTTTTAGCGTGAAGTTTTTTGCATAGTTTAAGTAGCAGTACTTTTTTTTGCGAAGGTTTTTTAAAATAATTATTTATGCGTGGTTTAGTTTCAATGCTCTCTAATTTCTTTACTAAGTTTCGAAGCTGTAGTGAAGATTGATAATTTTCGATATATTTAAACACAAAATATTCCAAAAAGTAAGTAATTATGAAAACATTAAGATTTTTACTGGAGCAGATCTTTCGGATCTAACTTCATCTATACTGGTTTATATGCAAACTAATAAAGAATATTTCTACTTTTAGATTTCGTAAACACTTTTTGCACAAGTCTGCACAAATTTTTGATTTTCATTAATTAACATGGCGGTCATCCGAAGCGCACTTTTTGACGAGTGGCTTAAAGGCAAAAAAGATGATAATAATAATGGTGCTGTAATGAAATATATTTTATACCATGTTCTGACCGACATCGAAAACATGTTTTCGTTGCTAAAACTGGTTTTCGACGTAAAACATGTAAAATCTGTCAAACGAAAACCAGTTTTCGGTAAAAACTACTTGAAAACTCACGTTCCACTCATTCCAATCGGTGTCTTCACTAGTTTTTTCGATTATCCCAATAAACATTTAGGTTTGAGCTCAACTTGAGGTTAAGTTGAGACGTAAGGTATTTCTCAAATCTCCACCGTTGTTTCTCAACAGTACCTCAAGTGGAGGATCATAGTGTTCTCAACAAAAAGGGCATTTTTCTTTGTATGAAAAAAGGACTGTTTCCCAAGTTAAGTTGAGAAAATGCTAGTTCTCAACTTGAACTCAAATGTAATTCTCCAATTGGTCTCAAACATATCATTGAAATACTGAAATTGAAATAGTAAAATACCTTATATCTTTTTGATTGAAACGACATATAGATGAATTTAAATATTAATTTTTCATTTTATTACTCCTTTTGTATTATGTACCCTGCAGGGAGTGACGTTAGCTTATACCTAACTTTAGTCTGTTTACGCGAACACTAGTGCTAACTATTAACTGTGTATTTTGTTCGAAAAAAGCTAACTACTTTTGTGGGGCGATGGCCGCAAAAAAGTCAGACCTGGATACCTCTGCATTACATGTCAACTAACTTGTAACTAACTACTTTTGGACATAAAATATCAATAAGAAAAACAAAATATTTTTTTGTTTTTTTACTTTTTTATTTACTTATTTATTTACTTTATTTTATTACATTTCATATTTGTTTACATATTCTGCTCTGGGTGGCCCCATATTCGAACACCGTCAGACATAACTTCAAAATGATAGTATAAAATTTCGATCTTCCTTTTATTTGTCCTGAATATGAAAAAGAATCTGCGAAGTTCAGAAAAAAAGTGTATTGAAAGTAATTTTTGTATGAGGATATTTAATAGAAACTTGTAAAGAAAACCAACTCCCGATTGCGTCTGCATGACTCCTGCACGACTTTACAATTCACTTTAAGTTGGTTTTGTCATAGCTAATTAAAAGTGAGGTATTAATCGAAATCTCGCCAAAAAGCTAACTATAAGTTGGTTAGTTTTAACAATTGATAATTTTTCACTGCAGGGTAGTTAATCAATATCGTATTACAATAATTCACTTCACAGTATACAGTCCGACAGTAATTTTGCCACTTGATTCACTTCGCGTTTTATTTTCTTTCAAGAATATTTGAGGATACTTTGAAGATTATTTACTTTTCGTTGGTAGTTTTCCCCTCTATATAGCTTTAGTTTTTCACTTGATAATTAAAAATTCGTATCTCTATCACTTTTTACGTATCTGCGCGTCGGTTAGGGATGAGTTGGAGAATGATGTTGGATATCAACTTGAGAACTATGAATTTCTCCAAGGTTGGAGAAATATTTTTTTGGTGTTTATTGGGATTTATCAAAGTGGAAGTCATATTTATCATCTTTAATACGCCATTTCGGATTTATTGTTAATTGCCTGGCCAAAGCAAAATAAGAATGAAAGTTAAAGGTTGTGAATGAAAAGAAAATAAAGGAAAAGTGTTTTGGTTTTGTTTTTGTGTAGCGAACCTGCAATCAAAAGATGTAAGAAATGTCAACGAAAACGCTAACAACCGGTGTGAACAGCCTTCAGCCCACAATCCCAAAACTCGTTTTCAAAGTGTTTTCGTTGGTATTAGATAAGGTGGGAACAGACATTGACCATGAAAAATTAAAAGAGTTTATCGGTAAAATCTGCAGTCAATTTCGTTTAAAATGGGGCCGCTGCTTTCGTATGAAGTCCCGTTTTCTGCAGCGGCACTCCAACTGGTTGTCGCAAAGTGTGGATTTATCCGACTTTTTTCTTAACGTAACTCCATATTGACGTAACATCAATATCATAGGTACATCCATTTAATAGTTACGACTTTTGGCACGCTTAAATTGAAAAAGGGCACACTGTGCGCCGGCACGGGTAAATATTAATCGATTTCAAAAAAAAAAAATACGTGTCTCCTCATTTTTGATATTCTTCAGATTTGAGGGATGGCTGGAAGAAACAAATTTTGGCCCACCCTAATACACATACATGCATATATACAGTATATACACAGATACACATATCGCAGCTGACTTTAAGGCCTGACCTGTTCAGTGCGGCTCACAGTAACCGAAACGGAAAACATTAACATTTCTCAGCACAAACTTTTGTACTTGCTTCGAAAGGAAAATTAAAGTCCGCTATCAGCGTTGCCAGGTTACCGTTTTTAACGTCATTTGGATGTTTTTTGTATCCTGCTGACGTTTGGACGTTTTTTGTGTAAAAAATGACGTTTTTTAACTTCCCAGTAATTTTTCTTTGTTACTAAATCTTGTGAGTAGAACTCATTTTGAATTATTTTCTTAATAAATCCTTACAATGTTTGTGTTTTGCTGCAGATGCTTCAAAAGATATTTATTCTTTGGACACAGATGACTTAAATATGATGCAAACCAAGCGTACGCGCATTTTTTTGGATCCTTGGACTAAGGATGCCGTGTTCAAAGGCTGGTTGTGTAAACACTTGAGGTTACGAGGCTTATTGTAATGATTGCATTTGCGCATTAAAGCCCAAATCAGGAAGAGTCCATCTATTGCAACACGCACGCTCGCAAAAGCATCAATAAAGCTGTGCAGCATAAAACGACAGAAAAAATAGGCGACCTTTTTAAGACTTCATTGAAAATGTAATGAACTCAAAAAAGGCTGAAGTATTGCTATGCTCTTTCTTAACAGAACGTAATTTAGCATTATCGACAACCGAGCCCTAACCAAATGTCTACAAGAACAAAAAAAAAAATATTAAAAATAAGGGCGATTATTTAGCCCCTTTAAACTTGCACATTATTGCCCTGAAATTTAATGGGCTATCAAAACGCATACTCAAAAAAAATTCTAAAAAATCTGAATAAAAAATTGAAAATCTAGCTGAGACTTTTTTATAATTTTTGCACAAAGTTCGAAATGTGGATTTATATTTTGTTTGTTATATAATGAGCTTGGCTTTTATGGAAAAATAATAAACATTAAATAAACAAAAGAGAAACAGCCAAAATCGATCAAAATGTTGATGACTTAATCAGCTGAGCACAAGTGCATGTATAAAATGATTTTTATATTAACGATCTCAAACCAGTTTACAATGAATTTTAAATGTGCGCTGTCAAAGACCCATTTTAATATAGCTTACGTACATATGTACCTTTGTATACAATACAAGTTTAATAAGAACAATTTTTTGTACATTCATTTGAAAAAGACGTTTTTGGGTAGGAAATGACGTTTTTTCAGATCAAGAGGGACGTTGTCTCATGCCGAAGACCTGGCAACACTGTCCGCTATACTCACAGCGACCACTCAGTATTAGTCATTGGTATGCATCTGGATGGACCTGACAAGTTAAATGAATGGGCATTCAGAATGCGTCGAGTATGGTATGGCAATACATTACATGCCGACATCTTCCAATTCATTCTGCCTCAAACGGAACTTAAAGAATTTGCGAACAACGTGGCAACATCTCAATGGAATACATTTACCCAGCTAACGACACATCGAAGTCAAGTATTTACACGTACATACCCTGCAGGGGGGTCGGTTACAATTGTCGCTTTCGTACTAGTTACATTACTACTTCCAATAGCATATTATGCTCCAGGTAGTAAGAAACCGAGCTATTGGTTACATACTGCACCATCTAAAGCTAAGTGTACACGGTAGAGAAAAAACGCGAGATTTAGACAAAAATCTCGCTAGAGACGTGTTAACACTCAATAGAGCTCTACGGGAGACTCACCTACAAAGTCTACTTCAGAGTTATTTAGCGAGACTTTTTCGCCGTGTACACAGTCCAACGCAGCTAGATCGAAAACTCTATGTCAACTCTACGTTCTATTTAGCAAGCTTTTTGCTCTACGGAGACATATGGTAAAGCCTTGATAAAGAATTTCATTACAGTTTGTTAAATTTTGAAATGGCTACGACATTAAATCGTATATTCGATATAAGCACACCATTTTAGGTGCATTAAGAACGTAGCAAAATAATGTATCGGGAATCATTCTCTTATTTTCATTGGTATGTCAATGGCTTTTCCAATAGCCTCCTACCTTTGCAAAGGGGCATAATTATTGGTTAAAACATAAGGGGTATTCACTCTGGCAACAGTCGTTGCTTGAGTTATCTGCAGTTTACCAGGCCACTTGCTAAACATATACCTATATATGTATAGTACTTTGGCTGGAACTGCTCGGAGAAACTCCTTTCAAGGGAATTTTAAATATTAAAGATTGTTTGATGTGAGTCCAAAAGTACACATAGTAACGAAGAGAGTAAGTACATGTTTAACTTTTAGGTACATTTGTCTACGTAACATTTTTTTTNCATACTGCACCATCTAAAGCTAAGTGTACACGGTAGAGAAAAAACGCGAGATTTAGACAAAAATCTCGCTAGAGACGTGTTAACACTCAATAGAGCTCTACGGGAGACTCACCTACAAAGTCTACTTCAGAGTTATTTAGCGAGACTTTTTCGCCGTGTACACAGTCCGACGCAGCTAGATCGAAAACTCTATGTCAACTCTACGTTCTATTTAGCAAGCTTTTTGCTCTACGGAGACATATGGTAAAGCCTTGATAAAGAATTTCATTACAGTTTGTTAAATTTTGAAATGGCTACGACATTAAATCGTATATTCGATATAAGCACACCATTTTAGGTGCATTAAGAACGTAGCAAAATAATGTATCGGGAATCATTCTCTTATTTTCATTGGTATGTCAATGGCTTTTCCAATAGCCTCCTACCTTTGCAAAGGGGCATAATTATTGGTTAAAACATAAGGGGTATTCACTCTGGCAACAGTCGTTGCTTGAGTTATCTGCAGTTTACCAGGCCACTTGCTAAACATATACCTATATATGTATAGTACTTTGGCTGGAACTGCTCGGAGAAACTCCTTTCAAGGGAATTTTAAATATTAAAGATTGTTTGATGTGAGTCCAAAAGTACACATAGTAACGAAGAGAGTAAGTACATGTTTAACTTTTAGGTACATTTGTCTACGTAAAATTTTTTTCGGCNACATTTGTCTACGTAACATTTTTTTTGGCAAATAAGTACAATTTGAAAATTTAATTCTTGTCCATATTGCGAAAATGTATTTTATGACGTCATCAAATAGGTGAATGCTGTCAAATCGACGAAAGGCTAGCGCTCCGCTGATGGCGCCAACTATATTTTCTACATCGTGGCTTTAATATAAATACATATATTCACACAAAAAGCATTGACAACAATTCGAGATAGAAAACAAACTCTAGGCGAGAGGTAACTATTACTACCGTGTACACAGCTTGTAGAGTACGAGATAGAGAAAAGTTGACATATCTCTATTTTGTCTCTAGCTAGAGTGAATATCTCCTAGAGTGGCTCTACCATGTACACATAATTAAGAGAGGAGATTTTTAGTATAACTCTAGAGAGATTTCTCTACCGTGTACGCTTAGCTTAAAGGTTATTGGTAGAGTCCGACCGATTCCAATTTTTTTTCAGGTACCGATGCCGATTAATCGGCTTATGGGGAAAGAATCAGTCGATGCCGATGGCGATTCCATAAAAAATTACAAATAAATGTATTAATTCATAAAATCAGTTAATTTAACGGAGTTAACAAATCTAAAGAAAACAGTTAATTGAATTAATTGGTTTGTTATGCAACATTACATAAACATGTATGTAAGTGTAAAAATATATGTACATATATCATATATACATTACATAAAACACTTTNGAAAACAGTTAATTGAATTAATTGGTTTGTTATGCAACATTACATAAACATGTATGTAAGTGTAAAAATATGTGTACATATATCATATATACATTACATAAAACACTTTTTTATATTGAGCCCTAACCGCCNAATAATGTATCGGGAATCATTCTCTTATTTTCATTGGTATGTCAATGGCTTTTCCAATAGCCTCCTACCTTTGCAAAGGGGCATAATTATTGGTTAAAACATAAGGGGTATTCACTCTGGCAACAGTCGTTGCTTGAGTTATCTGCAGTTTACCAGGCCACTTGCTAAACATATACCTATATATGTATAGTACTTTGGCTGGAACTGCTCGGAGAAACTCCTTTCAAGGGAATTTTAAATATTAAAGATTGTTTGATGTGAGTCCAAAAGTACACATAGTAACGAAGAGAGTAAGTACATGTTTAACTTTTAGGTACATTTGTCTACGTAACATTTTTTTTGGCAAATAAGTACAATTTGAAAATTTAATTCTTGTCCATATTGCGAAAATGTATTTTATGACGTCATCAAATAGGTGAATGCTGTCAAATCGACGAAAGGCTAGCGCTCCGCTGATGGCGCCAACTATATTTTCTACATCGTGGCTTTAATATAAATACATATATTCACACAAAAAGCATTGACAACAATTCGAGATAGAAAACAAACTCTAGGCGAGAGGTAACTATTACTACCGTGTACACAGCTTGTAGAGTACGAGATAGAGAAAAGTTGACATATCTCTATTTTGTCTCTAGCTAGAGTGAATATCTCCTAGAGTGGCTCTACCATGTACACATAATTAAGAGAGGAGATTTTTAGTATAACTCTAGAGAGATTTCTCTACCGTGTACGCTTAGCTTAAAGGTTATTGGTAGAGTCCGACCGATTCCAATTTTTTTTCAGGTACCGATGCCGATTAATCGGCTTATGGGGAAAGAATCAGTCGATGCCGATGGCGATTCCATAAAAAATTACAAATAAATGTATTAATTCATAAAATCAGTTAATTTAACGGAGTTAACAAATCTAAAGAAAACAGTTAATTGAATTAATTGGTTTGTTATGCAACATTACATAAACATGTATGTAAGTGTAAAAATATATGTACATATATCATATATACATTACATAAAACACTTTTTTATATTGAGCCCTAACCGCAAAAATAACGCAAGCGACATTTTTTTTTTAATTTTCTTTTTGATGCAGAAATACATCTAGATGCTCAAGGAATATTCTGCATCAAAAATAAAATTTTGAAAAAAATGTCGCAAGAAATATTTGGGAACATAAAATTTTATTTCGTTTTGTACTAAAATACACTCTTTTGCACTCAATGCATAAGAACTTACATATAGTATGCTAGGTATGTATGTACATATGTACATATAGCGGTCCACAAAATAAAATAATTGTGATATTTTGACCGGTTTTGGCATTTGTCTTTTGTTTATTTAATGTTTATTATAAAAGTCTAGCTGGTATACAACAAACACCATATAAATTCAGATTTCAAACTTTGTACAAAAATTAGAAAAATTCTGCTTATTTTCACCAAAATTTCAAACTCTATAATCAGAATTTTGGTATGCAGTTTTGTAGACCATTCAATTCTAGTTTAATGAAGTGCAAGTATCAAGCTTCTATAAAATCTCGTTAATTTTTGGTATTTTTTTTGTTGGCAGTGTTCGCCATATAAAAGAAAATTATCGAACATACTTTTGTATGGAGAAAACGTGAAACACCTGCAACCAAAAAAAAAATTCATGTTTGTGAGCTGCCTGCAAATGTTTTTTGATGTTGGCTGTTGCTTCACCTGAACATATGAAAAGAAATTCCAAAGAATCGGCGAAAAAAAGCCAATGCCGATGCTCAATTTTGTGCCGATACTAGCCCATGCCGATGCCGATTAATCGGTCGGACTCTAGTTATTGGTCGTTTTAATACGATAGTGCTCCCTTATTACATAAAGGAATTTGTTATTTATCATTTAAACACAAATAATAAATTTTGAATACTTATCTGTTTCCCTCGTGTGACCACCACGCAAATATCGGACTGAAAAGTACCAAATGTAGATGTGTAGATACCCTTTTACCACGATCAAGAAAACAGCATCCACCCATTCGCTGACGTCACACAATACTTTTGTTTACATTCACTGTTGCCAACTTGATGCTTTTCGCACCAAATTTACTGGGTGTACAAAGCGCGAAAATTTTTGAGTTTGCTGCTTGGTGCGTTTTTGGTGCTTTTGTTTTTAGTTTGAAGATACCAATTTTGAAAATCTTAAAAAAGTGGAAGAAAAATTTATAGCAATCGTAAGTGTGGTAAGTAACTTTACACAAATTTAAACAAAATCATGGCACAATGGCAATAATAAACGACAACAAAATATGTGGCAGCGCCTTCAATCATGCCAGAAGAAATCGACCGTCGTGCAAGAAACATTATTTTTATTAATTTAAATCGGCGTCCTTACAATAAAATTATGTATGCATATAAAGTCCATAAAATACGCCACTAAAAATTTGGTGCTTTTTCAAATTCAAAATTTGGCAATACTGCCTTTTGTTCGATGCTTCCTATTTTTCTTGTGGAGTTCGTCTTGCTCTCTCATTCTGGTATTTGTTGACGTCACGACCAGTTGCTCTCAGCTCGATTGGCGAAATCTTGTATTCTATCATTCTTGCCCTTTTACATAACTACTACTTTTTAAATTTTTTTGGTTTCTTTTCAAATATGTTTATATAAATGGGGCAATTCACGTCAAATGCCCAAGCGCCCTGAGCGGTGCAAAACAAGCTACTTTTCGACTAGCTGGGAAGCAGACAGAAAATGGGAAAAACAATTCGAAAACTGTGATTTCTATAGATTTTTGTACGGGCTATACGATGGTACTATGCGTTTTCCAAAATTTTCCCATTTTCATGGTGAAAATTCTGAACGAAAATTTATTTGTAATTCAATTTCAATTTGTAATCAAGAATCAGTTCAGCCCAATAATAAAATCTCAACAAGGCCACGCTGCAGCTTTTGTACGTTCGATCACAGGAAAATAAAAAGCAAAGACAATAGCAAAGACAAATTTAAATTTGAACATNTGAGTTTGCTGCTTGGTGCGTTTTTGGTGCTTTTGTTTTTAGTTTGAAGATACCAATTTTGAAAATCTTAAAAAAGTGGAAGAAAAATTTATAGCAATCGTAAGTGTGGTAAGTAACTTTACACAAATTTAAACAAAATCATGGCACAATGGCAATAATAAACGACAACAAAATATGTGGCAGCGCCTTCAATCATGTCAGAAGAAATCGACCGTCGTGCAAGAAACATTATTTTTATTAATTTGAATCGGCGTCCTTACAATAAAATTATGTATGCATATAAAGTCCATAAAATACGCCACTAAAAATTTGGTGCTTTTTCAAATTCAAAATTTGGCAATACTGCCTTTTGTTCGATGCTTCCTATTTTTCTTGTGGAGTTCGTCTTGCTCTCTCATTCTGGTATTTGTTGACGTCACGGCCAGTTGCTCTCAGCTCGATTGGCGAAATCTTGTATTCTATCATTCTTGCCCTTTTACATAACTACTACTTTTTAAATTTTTTTGGTTTCTTTTCAAATATGTTTATATAAATGGGGCAATTCACGTCAAATGCCCAAGCGCCCTGAGCGGTGCAAAACAAGCTACTTTTCGACTAGCTGGGAAGCAGACAGAAAATGGGAAAAACAATTCGAAAACTGTGATTTCTATAGATTTTTGTACGGGCTATACGATGGTACTATGCGTTTTCCAAAATTTTCCCATTTTCATGGTGAAAATTCTGAACGAAAATTTATTTGTAATTCAATTTCAATTTGTAATCAAGAATCAGTTCAGCCCAATAATAAAATCTCAACAAGGCCACGCTGCAGCTTTTGTACGTTCGATCACAGGAAAATAAAAAGCAAAGACAATAGCAAAGACAAATTTAAATTTGAACATATCGTCGCCCGGCTTGATTCAAAGCGAACATTTGAAAGCACACTTACATGTTGTGCCTGTAGCTGAGTGGTGCGCAAAGATGCTAGCTACATTTAGTTGCGTCGAAAGTGTCCAAGTTCAAATCTCACTGCAGAACATATAATTAAAATTAATAATTAATTAATTTACACGTACATAGTAATAATATACATACATAAATATACATAATCTTAGAAAGTAAACTTTTATGGAAGTCTCACGCTGAACAAAAGACCTCCAAAGCCTTCACGGTGTTTTGATAAACGGATCTTTGGTAAAAAGTGGGGTGTGTCACTTAGAGGAATCCTGTGGATTTACACCTCTATGATAAGACCCATGATCAGCTATCCATCTTTCATGTGGTGGAGCAGACCCTCAATCAATTGCATGGAAAAACTGTTTGCCAAACATCAAAGAACGATCGCACTGTGCTATACAGGAGAATTCCCTACAACACATGGGGTTGCTCTAGATTGCAGCTGGACAGCGTCTGTCCGGCGGGCGACTGCGCGTCGTAGTCGCGTATACATACATTTTTTTGGGAGTAATAATGCAAAGAGAGCAGACGTGTTTGAATTAACTGGCAAGAAATCACGTCTTTTTGTCCAATTAAAGTAGTTATAGGGCTTGTTCGAGTTTCAATCACAACCGCAGTGTTGCGGGAATAATTAAAGTATCACGTTCTGTGTGAATTTCTAGCAATGTATTTTCAGTTGGGCAGTTGCAACAATGTTGCCATTTTTCATCAGTACGGCAGTAATGCCGCTTTTATTACGTGCCTCGAACAGGCCCATACTTACAAGAAATTGCCACCAAAATTAACCTGATACCACGTTGAATATTCCAGGCGGCAGTCGAAGAATACCATCGCGTCGCTTTGTCACTTTTTCGATTTTTGTTAATTTTAACTCCGTGGAAAACAATTCCATTCGATAATGTCGGCATTAATAGGAGGCGCGAAGTTGCTGCAACAACAGCAACAATCGGTTCGAAATAGGAGTTCTTCGCTAAACACTTCAAGTTTGTCTCAATCTCGAAGTGCAGATCAAAAGCAGCAGATCGAACACGCAGCGACATCACAATGGGGGAAGTTGTTAGAAGACACGATGCAGCGAAACAAAGGTGGCGCCTTCCGCGGACCGCGAATCCTGTCTTTCTTTGTTTGACAGCATCCACTCTTTCGCTGACGTCACATTATTATTTTTTCACACTACTCATGAATATTAAATTTTCATATTGTACCTATTTGTGGAAAAGTTGTACCTAAAAGTAGATACATGTACCTAAACAGTAAACATCTAAACATCTATTTCAATGTGAATATATTTTTCATAGTTGGTGGACTACATCTTCCTTTTGTACCATAACAACTTTTGGACCTACATGAAACAATATTTTGCTACGTTCCAAATGTACCTAAAATAATGTGCTTTTACCGAATGAACGTTTAAATTTATCCCTTCGGAGGGCGCGCTTTGAAAGTTACATGAGAGGGCGCGCCGCGGCAATTTAGCTGCGTTGTGTATCTCAAAGGTTTTTTTTTTTAATTTATGTCGAAAAATCATTCAAATAAAACACTTGAATAATTTGTGTTTATACTGAAACGTATTATAAGCATTTTTTTTTAATTGTTATGCGTCATCATCAACAGTGGGGTTTTCACATTCTACACATTGTGAAATATGCTTGCAATGTTTTCTGCAAACATTTTGTTACAATTAATACAACACATTTTTGTCTTATTATTCCTGGTACATATTCCTGGTTTCAATTTCTGTTGTGTAGCTGGTTCGCTTCTATATAAGTTTAAAAACATCTCCTTTTTTGTTATTGTTGTTTCCGAGAGAACGAAAAATGATACTGAAAATCGCATAACTCCGAAACCGGTTTGTCTCCAAACTAAATTTGACAAGGGATGTCGGAAATGCGTTCTAAAATACATCACCTAAAAACATCCTTTTTTCTCTAAAACCTAAGTAAATGAATATAATAATAGTTACAATGTGTACGCAAAGTATACGCAAACTATAATTTTAAAATTACACATGACAAAATTACTTAAAAAATAACAATTTTGTCTTAAAAAAATTTCGCGAGTTAAATTCAAATTTTTTGATACACGGAAGGGCGCGACGCGGCAATTCAGCCGCATATATGAGACACCAAGCTGAAGAGTAGGTACAATTCAACCTAGTTTTACAAAACTATTTCGCACCACTTGTTCGCTTCTTCCCCTTCTTCTTCAAAATTTTTATTTACACTCTCATTCTCATAAAAATGTGACGTCACACCCAGTTGCTCTCAGCTCGATTGGCGCAATCTTGTATTCTATCATTCTTGGGTTTCAACGGACTAGAACGGATTAACTCGGACTTAATCCGGATCAACTGCAGTTTACTGTTTACTGCTGTTTATGCCGTAAGAGTTCATCACGGTAAAGAGGCTATTCTTGTGATGCGCTTGTCAGTCAAGCCACACGACAGAAAGTAACTTGATTCTTAACATATGCACATACGCACATAATGTTATCATACTTTAGTTTTTTAGACTTATAATTCTCTTTGTTCTTTGTTTCTGCTTATACCTTTGCTTTTATTTTCTTTTTGAATCTCATTAATGTTTCTACCGCTAATGTAAACTTCCAGCTTAATTGCGCCGATTTTATACTTCAACATGTTAATGTTAATACGAGTTTCAACACTGACAACTACTACTGAGCTTTGTAAGTAAAAAACATGCTGGCTTGCAGCTGTGCTGCATGAATGCTAGAGGTTTTAATATTCAAAAAGTCGATTATGTTAATTATGTTTAACAGGGTCTTGAAATTGACGTTTATGCGTAACTGAAACATGGTTTAGTGAAGCTATGAGTGATAATACTTGAGCTTTGTATGATTATAAACTACTAAGAAACGATAGGAAAACGGGATCGAAGGGCAGTGGTATCGCTATATACTGCAAATCCAGGCTAAAGCACAAAATTAAATTTAAATCTGATTCCAACGATCCGGTTGAGTATCTTATGATATAACTTGGAGATGGTTGGAAAAAGTATATTATAGTATGTGTATACAATCCTAGTAAGAGCTTTGATCTTACTGGTCTTTTTACCGAAGTTGCTGAGTTAGCGTTAAAATATGAGCACATTCTGCTTTGTGGCGACTTCAATATAGATCTTCTGAATAGCGACAGCAGTTCCAATGATTTAGTAGATAGAATAGCTTCTGTTGGTTTACAAGTTATAAATAAATTTCCCACACGCTTTCCTCATGGCCTACTGGACTTAATACTCCGTGTATCTGATAGTTCTAATCTAGTTCACTGTGATCAGTTTTCGCTTGCGGGAATATCTGATCATGATATGATTTTTTGCATTTTACAACCTTCACTTCAATAACGATGCTGATCTGCGTTTTTATTATAGGGATTTCAAATTTGTTGACATTAGAGCATTAAAACATGAGGCCGGTATCCTTGAATGGAATACAGTCTGGGTTTTTCTCCTGACATTAACCAAAAGCTGAACTTTTTTACCTCCACGGTAAATTATCTTTTTTATAAATATATTCCTTTTAGGAGTCGTGAAAACTTCTGACAGGAAACAGCCATGGTTCACAAGAGAGGTTCTACTAACTATTAGAACCCGAAATAAGCTTTGCGTTCGTTGGAAACGCAAACCAACTTGTGAAAACTGGGAAGCATATCGCAAAGCCCGAAATCGCGTTAATCTTACCACGAAAAATTCGAGAAGGCAGTACTACCGAACCAAACTAAGTGAAGACTTACCAAGCAAAGTACCGTGGATAAAAATAGAGCTCTGGGATGGGCGAAATCAAGATCAAGCCTATTAAAAATTCTATTTAGTTAATTGAGAGACCTAGTAATGGGTGCATAATTTAAGTAATTCGTTTTAACAATTTTAACACGCAACGGAAAGTGAAAACGCAATACCCTTTGGGAATTATTAAAACTTATTTGGTTATGCCAACACGATCAAGCGCAGCTATTCCGCTGCAATTCACTTGATCATGTGGTTGTTGGTGTTGTTGGTTTTTGCTAATAATTCTATTTTTAGAATGTTTACTTTTAGGTGTGCTCGTCCTTAAGTTATTTGTTTTTTTGTTATTTTAAGGCCGTATAACAATTATATTCAACAATTTTTATTGAGCTCGAGGCCGTTTTTAATGAAAGTTTAATGTGGAAAAGCAACAATAATTAGAAACAAGTAAGAAAGTCTAAGTTCGGGCGGAGCCGAACATTAAATACCCGGCGCAAGT